>NC_047119.1:60210331-60394991 GCF_902500255.1 Thalassophryne amazonica | reverse complement strand
TATATCACAGAACCTTGCATGCAGTCTTATGAACCACTACGTCATTTGGTTCTAACCCACTGGGGGACACTAAGGTGGAACCCAAAACCTGAAATGTTAAAATAGTGATTTTGCTCTGAAGGAATGGATTAAAAAAAAGTTTGAAGCTTCATTAGCACATGTCAACATGTTTATCGCTTGACACTAATAACCTAACGTACACATCTGCATTAAACAGGATTTTGTGACTATGAAGAGATACAATTATATAAAGAGCACACAAGAGTTGAATGTTTTTGTTTATTTAGTCTGATGCATGGCGGCTGAAATATGTTATGGTGAAAAATTACTTGAGCAGTAGTTTTCCAAACATTTCATCTTCACAATCTGAGGACTGAGACTAACCAGACAGGAAGCAGCTCCTGGTTCTGGATTGTGACCAGCAGGATGATGTTCAGCAGTCCAGAAGACAAACCTGCCTGGAGGTGATCCAGAGAAAGGGGAAATCTAAATGTGTTGAAGGTGATTTGTTCTCCTCAAGCAGAACTCCCATGAAAGACAAACTTTTTCTTCAATCAAAAACCAAAATGAACCATTACAAAGTGTTTGTAGACATGCAAACGTGGGGAGAACATGCAAACTCCACATAGAAAGGCCACAGGTGGGAATCGTACCCATGACCTTCTTGCTCGTTGGCTGGCAGGTGAAACGGACACGTCTGTAAACCTATAACGGACAGTTTGAGGTCGTATCTACACCGAGCCTCACTGGTGAGTAGTTGTGAATGGTGAAAACAATTGAAGCTATGCAGTGCACATAACAACAACTGGTTGTTTTCAGTGGCTCAAATATGGCACGCACGTTGCTAACCGGATGTGACGTAGCTCTGTGTTTTGGCTGTGTGAATGTCCATAGGGCAAAGGTCATGTTAACAGCCCAATTTTCATGGCCATCAAGATGGAAGCTCATGAGACCCACCTAATTAGCATGTCCATCCTGATGCCACTGTCATAACTTCAAACCACAGATGTACATTTTTGTAAACTTAGGTAATAACCCTGTTGTGTCTAATGATTTTCAGGCATTAATGCTGGATTTACAGTGACAAAGTGAGTCATACGTCATGCTCGTCCCCGGCTCGAGGTTTAGGTCTTAGCCATTGGCGTATTTCCTTTGTGATTTTCTGGTTTTACTTTTCATCAGTTTATACTTTATCATGTTAGTCTCAGTTTGGTTCTGTTTATTGTTTTGCTTTGTTTATTATTTATTCATTGGTTTCATTCAGCACCTCATCATTTAGTTTGCAGTCATTCAGTTATTTGTTGCTTTTCCTTGTGTTACAATTCGTTCACTGGTTCATTCTTTGCTTATCATTTATTGTGTAGTTTGTTTTTGTATTTGTTCACTCTGGGTCTTTTAAGTTACTTTAGTCTTAGTTTAGTTCTGTTTATCACATTTGTTGTATAATGCTTAGTCACAGGTTTTTGTTATTTCTAATCTTCAGTGTTGCTCATCAGATTATGTTCTCTTTGTCGTTTGTTGCATTATTCAGTAGTCACCGGTTTTGTTTTCTGTTCATCACTTATTCTGTTTAACCAATAGTTTGTTTTGCCATTTTTATTGTTTTCACTTTTCTGTATCAGTCAATAACAGTTTCATTCTAGTTTTAGTTTTAATCATTAGTTTTCTTGTTTTCTCCTTGACTTGTCACGTTAGCTCTTAGGTTTTCCCCTTTTGTTTTGCTCACATTTGAGCATGTCATGTTTCTCACAATTAGTTTTTCTGTCACTCCTCTTGTTTTGCACTGCTTGTTTTGCCCTCCCACATTCTCTTGAATTTCGTCCCTTTTCTTTATTCACTAAACCACATCTCTTTCCAGAACCTTCCACACACCTGCTTCACATCAACTTGATTCGTTTGCTCCTCATTTAAACCCTCACAGTTCCACAGTTCACTGCCCGATTGTTGATTTTGTTCACTCTCTCGCCTTCAGTTCATGTCTTGTTTGCTTCTTAGGCCTTGCTCTCACCACCTCTGATGCGCTTACCGAGTTTGCGGGCTCAGTAAACGCCGCAGCGGGCCACTCACACCGCTCCCCTGTCTGCTGTGCGGAGCTGCGGCCAACTCCGGCAACAGGTCCAGAGACTATGCTCACTGTTTTGATGCAGAGCGCGCCAGCAGCCCGCATCAATACTTTTGTAAGGTAGCTTAAATTCACCCATTTTTTGCATTGCTGGTGCTCCGCCAGTTTCTCTTGCTCTCATCCGACAGAGCCATTATTGACATCTGCGTAGCAACGCGCGCAGTCAGGGCATGGAGTAATACATCAAATGTGAAATGGTTGAATATTTTGCCACCATCAACGTGATATTTTATGGTCTGAAATCTCTCACAATTAACCAATCAGATTTGTGGAACAAATGTAATTGGTTTAGAATATGTATTTGCACTCAGTATTGTGAAGTATAATTGATCACAGTTTATAATGAAGTTGATGTGGGTGTGCAGACAAAAGCTCACATCACAAAATTTTTGTTATTTTGTTTATTATACACAACCATTTACATATCACACTAGACTTATCACAATGTATTATACATATCAAATATCACAAATTCTAGATATCACATGTAGTTGAACCCAAAGAGAACAAAAATTGGTTCAGTCCATCTCAAGTCACCCGGCAGCTCCCAGGTCACCCTCTCAGATTCTTATGAAAAAATTCACAGGTGGTCCTATACCAGAGATATGCAAAACCCCAAAATATTAGGTCTGTATCTCAAATAGTGTTGAAGGCACAGCCCCCAGAAATTTTAGTTAATTATTTTAATTTTACCAAACGAGGTTCTCTGTGCACTTTCCAACATGAATATCTCCAATTAAATGGTATGCAGAGCTTTGAAAGTAAGTGTCTAGGGCTAACTTTTCCTGTAGAATTCAAAAAATCTTGTCAGATTTTGTATATCTTGTACCCATTTTCCTTCACAAGGCTCTGAAAATGGTTGAAAATCAAAAACGCAAAAAAAATTCTACTACCTTTAAGTGCTTATTACTCAAAAGTATGCTAGATAAAGCAACAATTTTTTTTCTCCTATTACAACCCCTGGCAAAAATTATGGAATCACCGGCCTCGGAGGATGTTCATTCAGTTGTTTAATTTTGTAGAAAAAAAGCAGATCACAGACATGACACAAAACTAAAGTAATTTCAAATGGCAACTTTCTGGCTTTAAGAAACACTATAAGAAATCAAGAAAAAAAGATTGTGGCAGTCAGTACGGTTACTTTTTTAGACCAAGCAGAGGAAAAAAATATGGAATCACTCAATTCTGAGGAAAAAATTATGGAATCACCCTGTAAATTTTCATCCCCAAAACTAATACCTGCATCATATCAGATCTGCTTGTTAGTCTGCATCTAAAAAGGAGTGAACACACCTTGGAGAGCTGTTGCACCAAGTGGACTGACATGAATCATGGGTCCAAGACGAGAGATGTCAATTGAAACAAAGGAGAGGATTATCAAACTCTTAAAAGAGAGTAAATCATCATGCAATGTTGCAAAAGATGTGGTTGTTCACAGTCAGCTGTGTCTAAACTCTGGACCAAATACAAACAACATGGGAAGGTTGTTAAAGGCAAACATACTGGTAGACCAAGGAAGACATCAAAGTGTCAAGACAGAAAACTTAAAGCAATATGTCTCAAAAATCGAAAATGCACAACAAAACAAATGAGGAACGAATGGGAGGAAACTGGAGTCAACGTCTGTGACCGAACTGTAAGAAACCGCCTAAAGGAAATGGGATTTACATACAGAAAAGCTAAACGAAAGCCATCATTAACACCTAAACAGAAAAAAAACAAGGTTACAATAGGCTAAGGAAAAGCAATTGTGGACTGTGGATGACTGGATGAAAGTGATATTCAGTGATGAATCTCATCTGCATTGGGCAAGGTGATGATGCTGGAACTTTTGTTTGGTGCCGTTCCAATGAGATTTATAAAGATGATTGCCTGAAGAGAACAGCTAAATTTCCACAGTCATTGATGATATGGGGCTGCATGTCAGGTAAAGGCACTGGGGAGATGGCTGTCATTACATCATCAATAAATGCACTAGTTTATGTTGATATTTTGGACAATTGAAAGGATGTTTGGGGATGATGAAATAATTTTTCAAGATGATAATGCATCTTGCCATAGAGCAAAAACTGCAAAAACATTCCTTGCAAAAAGACACATAGGGTCAATGTCAATGAGCAGATCTGATTTGATGCAGGTGTTAATTTGTGGGATGAAAATTTACAGGGTGATTCCATAATTTTTTCCTCAGAATTGAGTGATTCCATATTTTTTTCCTCTGCTTGGTCTAAAAAAGTAACCGTTACTGACTGCCACAATCTTTTTTTCTTGATTTCTTATAGTGTTTCTTAAAGCCAGAAAGTTGCCATTTGAAATGACTTTAGTTTTGTGTCATGTCTGTGATCTGCTTTTTTTTTCTACAAAATTAAACAACTGAATGAACATCCTCTGAGGCCGGTGATTCCATAATTTTTGCCAGGGGTTGTAGTTTGACACATTAGACCACAGGTCTAATGTGTAGGTCTGTGAATATCTGTATTGAACAGTAGCCTTGGTTTGTGTGTGTGATTTTGGTCATTCTGTATGTCATTAGTGACTGTCGCAGATCAGAATGTGGCTATGTGTACACACACCCGCAAATGTGGTAGAGGTTTAGCAGAGAGCCATTGCGACACATGAGCCCATAGCACCCTCATAAAAATGGCAAGCTCCCCCATAGCACCTGCAGAAAAATATCTCTGGTGCCGCCACTGCAAACAGCCAAAACATGGGCGCCATGGATCTGCGTCATATTCATGCATCAATATCTACACAGCCTCTCAGATGTGAAGACGGGCAGATGGTCACCAATCTGTGACAAACTGCACCTAAAAATTGTGGAACAATTTCAGAAAAATGTTCTTCAAAGTAAAATTGGGAAGACTTTGAAGATTCTACCATCGTCAGTGTATAATATCATCAAAGTAGTCAGAGAACACAGGAAATCCAACTTTTTACAAAGGCAAGATAATAAAAGAAAAGAAAACAAATAAATATAATAGACATTTATTAAGAAAATAAAGTGAGAGTGGTTCTGTTGTCCCTCAACACTTCACCTGATATCTCTGCAGTCTGAATATTAAATGCGCATAATAAAAGACAACCCTTCTGTTTTTGGTACATTATTTAATTTATTATTATTATTGTTTTTTTTGTTGTTTTTTTTCTGGCCCGGGGTGAAGAAGTGTTGATCCAGAGTGTTGGAGTATGTGTTGTGGATCTTCACCTTAAACTTGTGCCACATACTGTGGATTTGGGTTTATACTACACTATTAAGAGGCAAAAGAAACGAGAAACTATTAAGAAAAACTAGTAACAAAAATATGAAAGGAAACTTAACCAATGAAACACATGCAATCAAACTATATACAAAGTCATGAAAAACAAGAAAAGAAAAGAAAAAACCTAAAACTATACAAGAGTAATCAAAGATTTCTGACATCCACCAATCCAGATCTGGATCACCTCCAAAATTCAGTGGAGTCTTCCATACCCTAATATCTATCTGTGGTGCAAATTTGGTGAGAATCCATAAAGTAGTTTTGACGTAATCCTTCAAAGCCTATATGAAATGAAATCTTGAACCAGAATCCGGATCATCTCCAAAATTCAGTGGAATCTTCCAAGCCCTAATATCTATCTGTGGTGCAAAATTGGTGAGAAGCCAAGAAGTTGTTTTGACATAATTGACAGGAACCTGCACTCAAAAATGCTGGACACAAATGCAAGACTCACACCAGAACTTAGAGTAAAAAACGGGTTTTATTGTATAGAAAGGTCAGTACACGTGTAAGCAGGTCGGAAACAGCAACAGTATCCAAAACACAAGACAAAAATATGAGGTCATAAACAGGCAAGAGGTTCAGAAACACGGTACGGCAAAACAAGATCAAAGACTGTGAACAAGAGCTGGAACAATGACACTAGGGACAATGAACTGGCGAAGCATGTGTGCAAATAGAGGGCTTAAATAAAAAGAGTGATCAGAGCAGATGGGGTGCAGGTGTGGGAGAACAGACAGGAAGGGGGCATGACAAACAAAGAGACCAGACACATCCAAATCCCACCACCAGCCAAGAGAGTGCAGTAAAGTAAAAACCCAAGCAAACCCCATCATGAGCAGAAAGAAAAGACACAAAAATCCCCACACCGAGCAGATAACATTAAACACCAAACAACCTGACATAATCCCCACACAACAGTAATCATTCAAAGCCTATATAAAGCAAATTCTTGATCCAGAATCTGTATCTGGATCACTTCCAAAATTTAATGGGTTCTTCCATGGCCTAATACGTATCTGTGTTGAAACTTTTGTCAAAATCGGTGCAGTAGTTTTGACGTGATCTTGCTAACAGTGATCCTTCAAAGCCAATATAAAGTGAAACTTGATCCAGAATCAGGATTCAGATCCAGACCACCTCCAAAATTTAATGGAGTCTTCCTTCATCTAATATCTGTGGTGAAGAGCTCGTTAACCCCGTGCAGTAGTTTTTATGTAATCTTGCTAACAGAAAGACAGACAGATAAATTAACACCGATGATTTTATTACCTCTACCTCTTGCCTCTACTGGTGGTTGGCTCTCACTGCGGTATTGTATCACTTCCTGTTCCGGAGCACAGCGGTGTTTTTCTGTATCTGTTAGCTGTTTAATCTGCGCAGTTAGATTGATCTAGTTATCTAGATTACGATTTGTTTCCCAGTGTAATCTTTACGTGCCTTAACTAAAGCACTCCTTCTGCTGAATCACCTCTAAATTATTTACACATTATTCACTTTGCGTGTTTTTAGGAATCCGCTAGCTTAGCGTAGCTACTAGCTCTTAGCCGATTTAGCATGGCGGCTTCTCCTGTCTCTCCCGCACTTTTCTGCTCTGGGTGTGAAATGTTTAGTTATTCCTCGGCCTCCTTTAGCAGTAACGGTACTTGTAATAAGTGTAGCTTATTCGTAGCTTTGGAGGCCAGGCTGGGCGAATTGGAGACTCGGCTCCGCACCGTGGAAAATTCTACAGTTAGCCAGGCCCCTGTAGTCGGTGCGGACCAAGGTAGCTTAGCCACCGTTAGTTCCCCCCTGGCAGATCCCGAGCAGCCGGGAAAGCAGGCTGACTGGGTGACTGTGAGGAGGAAGCGTAGCCCTAAACAGAAGCCCCGTGTACACCGCCAACCCGTTCACATCTGTAACCGTTTTTCCCCACTCGACGACACACCCGCCGAGGATCAAACTCTGGTTATTGGCGACTCTGTTTTGAGAAATGTGAAGTTAGCGACACCAGCAACCATAGTCAATTGTCTTCCGGGGGCCAGTGCAGGCGACATTGAAGGAAATTTGAAACTGCTGGCTAAGGCTAAGCGTAAATTTGGTAAGATTGTAATTCACGTCGGCAGTAATGACACCCGGTTACGCCAATCGGAGGTCACTAAAATTAACATTAAATCGGTGTGTAACTTTGCAAAAACAATGTCGGACTCTGTAGTTTTCTCTGGGCCCCTCCCCAATCGGACCGGGAGTGACATGTTTAGCCGCATGTTCTCCTTGAATTGCTGGCTGTCTGAGTGGTGTCCAAAAAATGAGGTGGGCTTCATAGATAATTGGCAAAGCTTCTGGGGAAAACCTGGTCTTGTTAGGAGAGACGGCATCCATCCCACTTTGGATGGAGCAGCTCTCATTTCTAGAAATCTGGCCAATTTTCTTAAATCCTCCAAACCGTGACTATCCAGGGTTGGGACCAGGAAGCAGAGTTGTAGTCTTACACACCTCTCTGCAGCTTCTCTCCCCCTGCCATCCCCTCATTACCCCATCCCCGTAGAGACGGTGCCTGCTCCCAGACTACCAATAACCAGCAAAAATCTATTTAAGCATAAAAATTCAAAAAGAAAAAATAATATAGCACCTTCAACTGCACCACAGACTAAAACAGTTAAATGTGGTCTATTAAACATTAGGTCTCTCTCTTCTAAGTCCCTGTTGGTAAATGATATAATAATTGATCAACATATTGATTTATTCTGCCTAACAGAAACCTGGTTACAGCAGGATGAATATGTTAGTTTAAATGAGTCAACACCCCCGAGTCACACTAACTGTCAGAATGCTCGTAGCACGGGCCGGGGCGGAGGATTAGCAGCAATCTTCCATTCCAGCTTATTAATTAATCAAAAACCCAGACAGAGCTTTAATTCATTTGAAAGCTTGTCTCTTAGTCTTGTCCATCCAAATTGGAAGTCCCAAAAACCAGTTTTATTTGTTATTGTCTATCGTCCACCTGGTCGTTACTGTGAGTTTCTCTGTGAATTTTCAGACCTTTTGTCTGACTTAGTGCTTAGCTCAGATAAGATAATTATAGTGGGCGATTTTAACATGCACACAGATGCTGAGAATGACAGCCTCAACACTGCATTTAATCTATTATTAGACTCTATTGGCTTTGCTCAAAAAGTAAATGAGTCCACCCACCACTTTAATCATATCTTAGATCTTGTTCTGACTTATGGTATGGAAATAGAAGACTTAACAGTATTCCCTGAAAACTCCCTTCTGTCTGATCATTTCTTAATAACATTTACATTTACTCTGATGGACTACCCAGCAGTAGGGAATAAGTTTCATTACACTAGAAGTCTTTCAGAAAGCGCTGTAACTAGGTTTAAGGATATGATTCCTTCTTTATGTTCTCTAATGCCATATAACAACACAGTGCAGAGTAGCTACCTAAACTCTGTAAGGGAGATAGAGTATCTCGTCAATAGTTTTACATCCTCATTGAAGACAACTTTGGATGCTGTAGCTCCTCTGAAAAAGAGAGCTTTAAATCAGAAGTGTCTGACTCCGTGGTATAACTCACAAACTCGTAGCTTAAAGCAGATAACCCGTAAGTTGGAGAGGAAATGGCGTCTCACTAATTTAGAAGATCTTCACTTAGCCTGGAAAAAGAGTCTGTTGCTCTATAAAAAAGCCCTCCGTAAAGCTAGGACATCTTTCTACTCATCACTAATTGAAGAAAATAAGAACAACCCCAGGTTTCTTTTCAGCACTGTAGCAAGGCTGACAAAGAGTCAGAGCTCTATTGAGCTGAGTATTCCATTAACTTTAACTAGTAATGACTTCATGACTTTCTTTGCTAACAAAATTTTAACTATTAGAGAAAAAATTACTCATAACCATCCCAAAGACGTATCGTTATCTTTGGCTGCTTTCAGTGATGCCGGTATTTGGTTAGACTCTTTCTCTCCGATTGTTCTGTCTGAGTTATTTTCATTAGTTACTTCATCCAAACCATCAACATGTTTATTAGACCCCATTCCTACCAGGCTGCTCAAGGAAGCCCTACCATTATTTAATGCTTCGATCTTAAATATGATCAATCTATCTTTGTTAGTTGGCTATGTACCACAGGCTTTTAAGGTGGCAGTAATTAAACCATTACTTAAAAAGCCATCACTTGACCCAGCTATCTTAGCTAATTATAGGCCAATCTCCAACCTTCCTTTTCTCTCAAAAATTCTTGAAAGGGTAGTTGTAAAACAGCTAACTGATCATCTGCAGAGGAATGGTGTATTTGAAGAGTTTCAGTCAGGTTTTAGAATTCATCATAGTACAGAAACAGCATTAGTGAAGGTTACAAATGATCTTCTTATGGCCTTGGACAGAGGACTCATCTCTGTGCTTGTTCTGTTAGACCTCAGTGCTGCTTTTGATACTGTTGACCATAAAATTTTATTACAGAGATTAGAGCATGCCATAGGTATTAAAGGCACTGCGCTGCGGTGGTTTGAATCATATTTGTCTAATAGATTACAATTTGTTCATGTAAATGGGGAATCTTCTTCACAGACTAAAGTTAATTATGGAGTTCCACAAGGTTCTGTGCTAGGACCAATTTTATTCACTTTATATATGCTTCCCTTAGGCAGTATTATTAGACGGTATTGCTTAAATTTTCATTGTTACGCAGATGATACCCAGCTTTATCTATCCATGAAGCCAGAGGACACACACCAATTAGCTAAACTGCAGGATTGTCTTACAGACATAAAGACATGGATGACCTCTAATTTCCTGCTTTTAAACTCAGATAAAACTGAAGTTATTGTACTTGGCCCCACAAATCTTAGAAACATGGTGTCTAACCAGATCCTTACTCTGGATGGCATTACCCTGACCTCTAGTAATACTGTGAGAAATCTTGGAGTCATTTTTGATCAGGATATGTCATTCAAAGCGCATATTAAACAAATATGTAGGACTGCTTTTTTGCATTTACGCAATATCTCTAAAATCAGAAAGGTCTTGTCTCAGAGTGATGCTGAAAAACTAATTCATGCATTTATTTCCTCTAGGCTGGACTATTGTAATTCATTATTATCAGGTTGTCCTAAAAGTTCCTTAAAAAGCCTTCAGTTAATTCAAAATGCTGCAGCTAGAGTACTGACAGGGACTAGAAGGAGAGAGCATATCTCACCCATATTGGCCTCTCTTCATTGGCTTCCTGTTAATTCTAGAATAGAATTTAAAATTCTTCTTCTTACTTATAAGGTTTTGAATAATCAGGTCCCATCTTATCTTAGGGACCTCGTAGTACCATATCACCCCAATAGAGCGCTTCGCTCTCAGACTGCAGGCTTACTTGTAGTTCCTAGGGTTTGTAAGAGTAGAATGGGAGGCAGAGCCTTCAGCTTTCAGGCTCCTCTCCTGTGGAACCAGCTCCCAATTCAGATCAGGGAGACAGACACCCTCTCTACTTTTAAGATTAGGCTTAAAACTTTCCTTTTTGCTAAAGCTTATAGTTAGGGCTGGATCAGGTGACCCTGAACCATCCCTTAGTTATGCTGCTATAGACGTAGACTGCTGGGGGGTTCCCATGATGCACTGTTTCTTTCTCTTTTTGCTCTGTATGCACCACTCTGCATTTAATCATTAGTGATCGATCTCTGCTCCCCTCCACAGCATGTCTTTTTCCTGGTTCTCTCCCTCAGCCCCAACCAGTCCCAGCAGAAGACTGCCCCTCCCTGAGCCTGGTTCTGCTGGAGGTTTCTTCCTGTTAAAAGGGAGTTTTTCCTTCCCACTGTAGCCAAGTGCTTGCTCACAGGGGGTCGTTTTGACCGTTGGGGTTTTACATAATTATTGTATGGCCTTGCCTTACAATATAAAGCGCCTTGGGGCAACTGTTTGTTGTGATTTGGCGCTATATAAAAAAATTGATTGATTGATTGATTATTACATCCTTGGTGGGCATAAAAAAGAAAAAGAAAGACAAGAAAGATAAAAACAAGAGAACTAGTTAGTGTCCTTTCGTTCATTTGTCTCTCTTCCTCCGCTGTGGCAGCAACAGTCTTCAGCAGCTGGTTAACGGGTACTTGCAATCATTGTGGTGTTTGATATGAAAACAAAGGCCAAAGAAAAGGTAAAAAATTAGGCAACTGTTTCCAAACAGGCCACTGAGCGATGGAGTACGAACAGTCTCGAAATTCTCCATCAACTAAATCCTTTAAAAACTATTTTCAAAGGTCAACAAGTATGTAATTTAAGGTGCATTGACACTTTTGACACATTTTGTCCTGCTGGATGCTGCGTTATATAAAATAATTATTTTGTAGTGGATTAATTATTTGCTCTCAGAGTTTGGCTGCTGAAACCACCCGTAATCGCTCCTGGAATCACAGAGGAATTTTCTACAGCTGCAGCTGTTCTTGTGCACTTCATGGCGTGGAGAACGCATTTAGAATCATCTCAAAGGTAATTATTTATAATGTTTATATAGTAATGGCTTGGTAAAACAGTTGCATTTTCATTCTACCTTATGAGTATCTGTAAAATTATGTTTATTATAGATTTAACATCTCGTCATAATCATTCAGATGAGCTGTGCTGTGATGTGCTGCGCTGACACAGTGACACAGTGTTTTTGAATAGTTTGCGCAATGTTCACGTGTAGTTCACAAAATTAATAGGTGCCAGCAATTCTGAACAACTCAAAATTTTCTTTGCACACTTGCACGAAGCCTTGCACAATTTACGAGTTTACAACCTTTGCCATGGCAGATTGCATGCCAGTGCGCAGATCAAATTCGTGCAAGTGTCAAGGTACCTTAAGGCTTTGCATTTGACTGCTATTTCAACATGAAGAAGGGGAAATTCAAGAAACAGAAAACGGCTCAACAAGGCCCCGAGCAAGCAGCTGTCTTGCTTGAAACGGAGGCCCTTGAAGAATCCTGTGATGATGCGGAAGATACTTCCAGTCGAGCCGTACTGGCAGCCATTACAGCACTCAGAGATGAATTGACCAAAATAAAGGATGATATCGGTGACAACCTAGACCAGGGGTGGACATCAAGGGCCGAGACACTGCAGGTTTTCTGTGTAACCAATCACCTCAGCAGGTGGGTTGCTGATGAGCTTCTGCTCTGAACATAAACACCTGGTTGTCAATGAAAGCACCTGCTGAGACACCTGATCATTAATGAAATCACCTGCTGAGGTGATTGGTTGCACGGAAAACCTGCAGTGTCTCGGCCCTTTGACACATGATTGCCCACCCCTGACCTAGACAAATACACTGAGGGGGGTGTATAACGACTTGAGGGGAGAGTTAGCTGCAGCGAACAATATTGTTCATACATCCATTGCTAATCTCGAAGCTAAATCCCAGACACTACAGGACAATGCTACTTATTTGGAGGAGGCCGTCACTTCCCACTAGCATTAGCCAACTAGAGCAACAAGTGGCTAGCCTCAGTGCTGAAGTTGATATGCTTAAACAAAAGATTCTAATCCAATTACATTTGTTCCGCAAATCTGATTGGTTAATCGTGTGAAATTTCTCACCATAAAATATCGCATTGATGGTGGCAAAATATTCGACCATTTCACATTTGACGTATTACTCTGCGTCCTGACCGCTATGCTACGCAAATTGACTATTTCCAGCATTAACACCTGCAAATATTTAGACACAACAGGGTTATTCCCTAAATGAAGACTTAGAATGAAGATCATGGAGAAACAGCATTAGGATTACTGGTATTTGTGAGGGCTTGGAAATGACAAAACAGAGGAACTTTATTGCCACCTTGCTAAAAGACGTCCTCACCCTAAACGAGGTGCCACTCATCGAATGGGCCCACAGTACTCTTTGCCAGTGGTCGAGTCCCTCTGAGCCCCCCGCGCCCATTCAGAATACGGCTCCATTATTATCACGTCCTGGAGGAGATTCTTCGTAAAACTGCTGTGATGAGAAATCTCCAATATCAAGGTAAAAACACAAGGATCTTCCCTCGACTACCCTCCATCAGTGGCAAAGCGAAGGGTGCTAGTCCGCAGCACCAGGCAACTACTGTGCAACCGACCCGATGTCACATAGGGTGTTGTGGTTCTGTCACTGTTTGGGTTTTAGTTGGTTTAGTCTGCTGTCTCCTCATTGTTAATCTCTGTTTATCACATCTTTTTACCCTTTTTATTTCCTTCAGTTTCTAGCAATGTCTTGTTTTCTGCTGCCATCTGGTGTTTTCTTAGATCCTCTGCATGTTATTAGCCCCTGATTAATTTCACCTGTTTGGGTCTGCACCTGCAACAATTAAGGCTGGCTATATATTGTGACTCCTGCTTCACCTTAGTTGTGGGTCCATTGCACTAATGCATACTTGAATGCTTGTACACTGCAGATTGATAGTTTCATTTTCCTGGTGCCACTTTGGTAGTGAATATTGACTTGGGTTTTTACACTCTGGAGTTGAACTCATTTACTAAGACGTAAAGACTTTTTCTGAGTTATCTCCTGTCTCTGGGTTTGAACCTTTTTGGTAAGAAGTAAAGACTGTTTTGGATTAATCCTGTCTTTGAGTTGGAATTCCACACCTAAGAAGTAGAAAAAATTCCTTAGTTGAACATAGTCTGACTTTTTACTCCTTTATGAAGCAGTTTCTTCTGCTTGCTTGTCACCTTTTGATAAAGAAGATACCTGAGTTGATTTCCACCTCTAAGGAGAAAGACTTCTCAGTTTGAACTCACTTTTTATGAAGAAACTAATCCTCAGTTTGATTCTGTCTGTGTTGACACTCACCACCTTTGAAGAAAGGAAACTCCTGAGTTTGAATTCTGTCTGACACTCACCTTCTATGAAAAAAGGAACTCTGTCTGTGAACTCTCCTTCTGTAATTCTTTAATTCTGTCTCTGTGTTTGGAACTCTCCAGTCTTGAAGAAGATTCCGTTAGTTTGTTCACGCCTGTAAGAAGAGGATTTCTTGGTTCGTATTTACCTTTAAGCAGACGATTTCCCTGCTGGATTCAACTTTCAGAAGAAGACTCCTCTGATCGTCACTTTGACATTGTGATCAATCACCTGTGTAAATAAGGGAAAAGGCTATTCGCCCAACCATTTGGTCAGATAAATATAATGTCTTGTCTTATTCGCCCAACCGTGATCGTGTATTTGACATGTTTTGTGTAAACTACGTTTTTTACACCACTTTTTAAGGCTCTATTGTGGTGTATGTTTGACACATTTAATGCGCCGTCTTTAATTACTGTGAAAACACGCAATGGATGAAAACAGACGAACTTCATAAGCATTTTGAACAGAAGCCTGTTAACAATGACGAAACAGTTTTTGAACAAAATGCTGTTTGTTGGCTGTAAGATGGTGTTAGTTTGACACTGTTCCCTGGGTGTGATGAGCCAAACAGAACTGCTTTAGATCACAGCTCCTCTGCGGGCTGCGAACCCTCCCGCTGTTGGCGAAAATCTGGCGTTGAAACCGCAAGTGAGCTTACAAGCGCGCTCATTGGTCGGTTGTGGTTGGGCGTATATGCTCGTGAATTTACTTTATTGATCCAACGGTTGGGCGTATAGCCCCTCTCATAAATAAACTGTTTATTCTCGTGTCTGAGCTGTCCTGCATCCTGGGATTCTACTGTTTGTCTAAGTTCCTGGTTCCAGTTAGCCGCCATAACTCCCAGCCGTAACATATGGACATGTTTAGCTGCCTGTTCTCCTTGAATTGCTGGCCGTCTGAGTGGTGTCCAAAAAATGAGGTGGGCTTCATAGATAATTGGCAAAGCTTCTGGGGAAAACCTGGTCTTGTTAGGAGAGACGGCATCCATCCCACTTTGGATGGAGCAGCTCTCATTTCTAGAAATCTGGCCAATTTTTTTAAATCCTCCAAACCGTGACTATCCAGGGTTGGGACCAGGAAGCAGAGTTGTAGTCTTACACACCTCTCTGCAGCTTCTCTCCCCCTGCCATCCCCTCATTACCCCATCCCCGTAGAGACGGTGCCTGCTCCCAGACCACCAACAACCAGCAAAAATCTATTTAAGCATAAAAATTCAAAAAGAAAAAATAATATAGCACCTTCATCTGCACCACAGACTAAAACAGTTAAATGTGGTCTATTAAACATTAGGTCTCTCTCTTCTAAGTCCCTGTTGGTAAATGATATAATAATTGATCAACATATTGATTTATTCTGCCTAACAGAAACCTGGTTACAGCAGGATGAATATGTTAGTTTAAATGAGTCAACACCCCCGAGTCACACTAACTGTCAGAATGCTCGTAGCACGGGCCGAGGAGGAGGATTAGCAGCAATCTTCCATTCCAGCTTATTAATTAATCAAAAACCCAGACAGAGCTTTAATTCATTTGAAAGCTTGTCTCTTAGTCTTGTCCATCCAAATTGGAAGTCCCAAAAAACAGTTTTATTTGTTATTATCTATCGTCCACCTGGTCGTTACTGTGAGTTTCTCTGTGAATTTTCAGACCTTTTGTCTGACTTAGTGCTTAGCTCAGATAAGATAATTATAGTGGGCGATTTTAACATCCACACAGATGCTGAGAATGACAGCCTCAACACTGCATTTAATCTATTATTAGACTCTATTGGCTTTGCTCAAAAAGTAAATGAGTCCACCCACCACTTTAATCATATCTTAGATCTTGTTCTGACTTATGGTATGGAAAAAGAAGACTTAACAGTATTCCCTGAAAACTCCCTTCTGTCTGATCATTTCTTAATAACATTTACATTTACTCTGATGGACTACCCAGCAGTGGGGAATAAGTTTCATTACACTAGAAGTCTTTCAGAAAGCACTGTAACTAGGTTTAAGGATATGATTCCTTCTTTATGTTCTCTAATGCCATATACCAACACAGTGCAGAGTAGCTACCTAAACTCTGTAAGGGAGATAGAGTATCTCGTCAATAGTTTTACATCCTCATTGAAGACAACTTTGGATGCTGTAGCTCCTCTGAAAAAGAGAGCTTTAAATCAGAAGTGCCTGACTCCGTGGTATAACTCACAAACTCGCAGCTTAAAGCAGATAACCCGTAAGTTGGAGAGGAAATGGCGTCTCACTAATTTAGAAGATCTTCACTTAGCCTGGAAAAAGAGTCTGTTGCTCTATAAAAAAGCCCTCCGTAAAGCTAGGACATCTTTCTACTCATCACTAATTGAAGAAAATAAGAACAACCCCAGGTTTCTTTTCAGCACTGTAGCCAGGCTGACAAAGAGTCAGAGCTCTATTGAGCTGAGTATTCCATTAACTTTAACTAGTAATGACTTCATGACTTTCTTTGCTAACAAAATTTTAACTATTAGAGAAAAAATTACTCATAACCATCCCAAAGACGTATCGTTATCTTTGGCTGCTTTCAGTGATGCCGGTATTTGGTTAGACTCTTTCTCTCCGATTGTTCTGTCTGAGTTATTTTCATTAGTTACTTCATCCAAACCATCAACATGTTTATTAGACCCCATTCCTACCAGGCTGCTCAAGGAAGCCCTACCATTATTTAATGCTTCGATCTTAAATATGATCAATCTATCTTTGTTAGTTGGCTATGTACCACAGGCTTTTAAGGTGGCAGTAATTAAACCATTACTTAAAAAGCCATCACTTGACCCAGCTATCTTAGCTAATTATAGGCCAATCTCCAACCTTCCTTTTCTCTCAAAAATTCTTGAAAGGGTAGTTGTAAAACAGCTAACTGATCATCTGCAGAGGAATGGTCTATTTGAAGAGTTTCAGTCAGGTTTTAGAATTCATCATAGTACAGAAACAGCATTAGTGAAGGTTACAAATGATCTTCTTATGGCCTCGGACAGTGGACTCGTCTCTGTGCTTGTTCTGTTGGACCTCAGTGCTGCTTTTGATACTGTTGACCATAAAATTTTATTACAGAGATTAGAGCATGCCATAGGTATTAAAGGCACTGCGCTGCGGTGGTTTGAATCATATTTGTCTAATAGATTACAATTTGTTCATGTAAATGGGGAATCTTCTTCACAGACTAAAGTTAATTATGGAGTTCCACAAGGTTCTGTGCTAGGACCAATTTTATTCACTTTATACATGCTTCCCTTAGGCAGTATTATTAGACGGTATTGCTTAAATTTTCATTGTTACGCAGATGATACCCAGCTTTATCTATCCATGAAGCCAGAGGACACACACCAATTAGCTAAACTGCAGGATTGTCTTACAGACATAAAGACAAGAAGAAGACAAGAAGGATATAACTCAAAGGATTGCTGATCATGGAAAAGTAGAACTGAGAACATTTAAATACACAGACCACAATGTACTGGACTTGGAGCACGATATAGACCCGGACAATAATTTCTTCTCAAATATCAATGACAGTTGTTGCTATTATACAGATGAACAGTTTAATCGGATCATTAAAACGGATTACAAATTATCAATAATCCATTTCAACAGCAGAAGTCTATATGCAAACTTTAACAACATTAAAGAATATTTAAGTCAGTTTAAAAAAATATTTAACATAATTGCTATATCAGAAACATGGATCAATGAAGATAAAGGAATGGATTTTGAACTGGATGGATATGAATTTAATTGTGTAAACAGAAAAAATAAGAGTGGAGGAGGAGTGGCTGTGTATGTGGATAAGAACATGGATTATAAAATAGTAGACAATATGACAACTGTGATTGATAACTTATTAGAATGTATAACTATTGAAATATGTGAAGAAAAAAGCAAAAATGTATTAGTCAGCTGTATATATAGAGCACCAGGATCTAGTATTGAAACATTCACTGACTGTATGGGAAAAATGTTCTCAAAAACTAATCAAAAAACTGTGTTCATTTGTGGTGACTTAAATATTGATCTGCTCAATCCAAATAAGCATAAAATACAGTACAGTATGAGTTTATATCCAAAAATCACCAGGCCAAGCAGAATTACATCCCATAGTGCTACCTTAATTGATAATATATTCAGCAATGATATTGAGAATAACACTGTGAGTGGATTATTAATCAATGACATTAGTGATCATCTACCAGTTTTCATCGTTTATAATAGAAACCATTGGCGGAATCAGCCAGAGGAGAAAATAAAATACAGGCGAGTGCGGACAGAGGAAAACATGAACACACTAAAGAAGGATTTACAGGAGCAAAACTGGGAAAAGGTATACAGTGAAAGTGATGTTGATAGTGCATATGAAACTTTTTTACAAATATTTACATCATTATATGATAAAAATTGTCCAATTAAATAAGACTACAGAAAACAAAAAATCCAAGCTCGACCATGGATGACGAAAGGGTTACGAAATGCATGTAATAAGAAAAATACACTGTATAGAGAATTCATAAAACTAAAGACTAAAGAGGCAGAAAATAGATATAAGAAATACAAAAATAGATTAACTAATATTATACGGGTATGTAGGAAGGAATATTATAGTAACATATTATATAATAACAAAAACAATATTAAAGGAATATGGGATATATTAAATAGCATTATCAAAAATGGTAATAAAAAACAGAGTTACCCTCAGTATTTCATTGATAATAATGTCAAGAAGAAAAATAAGGATGAGGTAGTCAACGGTTTTAATAATTTTTTTGTAAATATTGGACCAAGCTTGGCAGAAAAAATTCCCGATTCCCAACCTGAGGATTGGGATAATAATCTCATAGAAAGAAATCCCTGTTCAATGTTCCTCACAGCAGTGGATGGAAATGAAATTATAGACATTGTGAATAATTGTAAATATAAAACATCTACCGATTTAAATGAAATTGATATGGTGGTGGTAAAACAGGTCATTGAATGGATTGTAGAACCATTAACATACATCTGTAACTTATCATTTCAAACCGGTAAATTTCCCAATCAAATGAAAATAGCTAAGGTTGTGCCGCTGTATAAGACTGGGGATAGACACCACTTCACAAATTATAGACCTGTTTCTTTGCTTCCACAATTTTCCAAATTATTAGAAAAGTTATTCAATAATAGATTAGACAAATTCATAAATAAACAGAAATTACTTACTGATAGTCAATATGGATTCAGAGCACATAGTTCAACATCACTTGCATTAATAGAATCAGTTGAGGAGATTACAAACGCCATAGACCATAAATTACATTCAGTTGGAATATTTATAGACCTTAAAAAGGCTTTTGATACAATTAATCATGACATATTAATCAATAAACTTGAACAGTATGGGATTAGGGGGTTGGTGTTGCACTGGGTGAGAAGCTACTTAAGTAACAGAAAACAGTTTGTGAAGTTGGGGGAATATACATCATCATGCTTGGACAATGCTTGTGGCGTCCCACAGGGGTCAGTATTGGGTCCAAAACTGTTTCTAATTTATATAAATGATATTGTCAATGTTTCCAAAATATTAAAATTAGTATTATTTGCAGATGACACAAGCATTTTTTGTTCAGGGGGGGATTTGCAGGAGTTACTGAGGAGGATCAGTATAGAAATGGGAAAATTGAAAATATGGTTTGACAGAAACAAATTATCATTAAACTTAAGTAAAACAAAATACATGTTATTTGGCTATTGTAATCCAGACATACAGGTTCAGTTACAAGTCAAGGGGGTAGATATTGAAAGGGTACATGAAAATAAGTTTCTGGGGGTGATAATAGATAAGATAAACTGGAAGACTCATATAAAACATATACAAAGTAAACTGTCAAGAAGCATTTCAGTTCTAAACAAAGCGAAACATATTCTGGACCACAACTCACTCCGCATTCTTTACTGCTCACTGGTTTTACCATATTTACAGTACTGTGCAGAGGTATGGGGTAATACTTATAAAGGTACAACACAATCACTATCAGTAATGCAGAAAAGAGCTATAAGAATTATTCATAATGCTGGCTATAGAGATCATACAAATCCACTATTTTTACAATCCAAATTCTTAAAATTCACAGACTTGGTTCATTTTCAAACAGTACAAATTGTGTATAAAGCAATAAACAATTTACTTCCAGCAAATATTAAAAATATGTTTTTTAACAGATCAGGGGATTACAGTCTGAGGGGGAAATTTAATTTAAAGCATCAGTGGGCACGAACAACATTAAAAGGTTTCTGTATTTCTGTCTGTGGGGTGAGGATGTGGAACAGATTGGGAGTGGGGCTCAAGCAATGTCCAAGCATGAACCAGTTCAAACAGCGGTACAAAAATATGTTTTTTTCTGGGTATAGGGAGGAGGAAGGGTAATGAGGGTTAGGGTGTTTTTGTTTTTTGCTTCGGCTTGTAAATATATAGTATTTTGTATGTAAATAGGTATGTGTAGGTGTATATTTATGTTTGTGTATATATATGTGTATATATGTATATTGATATCGGTTTAGGTGTGTAGGAATCTATGTGTATATGTGGCAAAGGGTATTACTGGTTGTGGGGAAGAAAGGGTAGGGATAAATAAGCTGATGCTTCACCCTACCCCTTTTCGGACATGTTGGGTACACAGTAGGAACTTTTTTGTTGTTGTCTTTACTGATCTATCTTGTAATTGTTGTTGTATCAAATGTTCAAAATAAACAGTTTTCATTCATTCATTCATTCAAGACATGGATGACCTCTAATTTCCTGCTTTTAAACTCAGATAAAACTGAAGTTATTGTACTTGGCCCCACAAATCTTAGAAACATGGTGTCTAACCAGATCCTTACTCTGGATGGCATTACCCTGACCTCTAGTAATACTGTGAGAAATCTTGGAGTCATTTTTGATCAGGATATGTCATTCAAAGCGCATATTAAACAAATATGTAGGACTGCTTTTTTGCATTTATGCAATATCTCTAAAATCAGAAAGGTCTTGTCTCAGAGTGATGTTGAAAAACTATTTCATGCATTTATTTCCTCTAGGCTGGACTATTGTAATTCATTATTATCAGGTTGTCCTAAAAGTTCCCTAAAAAGCCTTCAGTTAATTCAAAATGCTGCAGCTAGAGTACTGACGGGGACTAGAAGGAGAGAGCATATCTCACCCATATTGGCCTCTCTTCATTGGCTTCCTGTTAATTCTAGAATAGAATTTAAAATTCTTCTTCTTACTTATAAGGTTTTGAATAATCAGGTCCCATCTTATCTTAGGGACCTCGTAGTACCATATCACCCCAATAGAGCTCTTCGCTCTCAGACTGCAGGCTTACTTGTAGTTCCTAGGGTTTGTAAGAGTAGAATGGGAGGCAGAGCCTTCAGCTTTCAGGCTCCTCTCCTGTGGAACCAGCTCCCAATTCAGATCAGGGAGACAGACACCCTCTCTACTTTTAAGATTAGGCTTAAAACTTTCCTTTTTGCTAAAGCTTATAGTTAGGGCTGGATCAGGTGACCCTGAACCATCCCTTAGTTATGCTGCTATAGACGTAGACTGCTGGGGGGTTCCCATGATGCACTGTTTCTTTCTCTTTTTGCTCTGTATGCACCACTCTGCATTTAATCATTAGTGATCGATCTCTGCTCCCCTCCACAGCATGTCTTTTTCCTGGTTCTCTCCCTCAGCCCCAACCAGTCCCAGCAGAAGACTGCCCCTCCCTGAGCCTGGTTCTGCTGGAGGTTTCTTCCTGTTAAAAGGGAGTTTTTCCTTCCCACTGTAGCCAAGTGCTTGCTCACAGGGGGTCGTTTTGACCGTTGGGGTTTTACATAATTATTGTATGGCCTTGCCTTACAATATAAAGCGCCTTGGGGCAACTGTTTGTTGTGATTTGGCGGTATATAAAAAAAAATTGATTGATTGATTGATTGACTTTATTTTCTCATCACCTTCTGTTGCCATGGAAAGGACCAGCAGTACCTAACGCCAAAATGTGGCTATGAGGGCTGTCCAACACTTTATATCTGGAAAAAAAAAAGATTTCTGCTGAAGGACAATCTGTCACTATTTCAGAACATTTGCCAACTCTTTATAGATCTTATAATCTGTGTCTGTATGAATGACTATTATAATTTTGGACTAAATTATTTCATTTCTCCCTCCGCATCGTTTATATCTTTGTAGTTTGTTAGTTTTTTAAGTATTTTTTTTATATATCCAAAAATTCTTCAGCTTCACTTTGTAAATTAAAAATTGTATAATTTAAAGTGTTCAAAATGTTATGACAAAAAAAAAAAAAAAACAGTTTCCAAAAAACCATCCTCTATTGTAATCTGTTTCATGTTTTCAGTTACAAAGAAGGATGTCAGAGGAAAATGAGGACTGAAGAAGTGTTGTTAGTGTACGTTAACTCAATTCATCATCACAGTTTGTACAGAGGAGTCTGTGCTCGGTGTAAAAATGTCTTATGCCCAAATCTGTGACCTAGTGCTCTTTTTCTGTAAATGTAGTCATGACAGAGGACCACTATCACTGCATATATTTAATATGAACCCTCCACATTCTCTATTCCACCCCCTTTCCCCTTTGTATCTCCCCCCAGAACACCCCACCCTTACCTGCCTGCCAAAGAGAGTCCTGTCTTTTGAGACACCCCTAGCCCAAGTAAAAAATCTTGGTGTTTTTTGACAAAACACTTTCCTTTGACTCTCATATTGAGGATGCCACTAGAATCGCCTTGTTTCATTTGAGAAACATCGCTAATGGCGCCTTCACACTGTGAAGGCGCCATTAGCGATGTAACTTCGTGTTATATGTGAAGTTCACACATAACACGAAGTTGGGCGAATGAGGCCAAAAGCATCTGGGGAAAAAACAAAACAAATTGGCGAATTCCAGCCGCTGTCGAGAGGGACAGACGATCGGACAGCTGTGTACAGATGTCGTACAATCCCCGGAAATGATTTCATGCACGCTCGTGTGCACATGCACACACACAGTGCAACCACGTGAGAGGTGCACTCACACAGCAGCGGAAGCGATTATTAAGTGTACAAATGTATACAAATTGATGAAAATGTGTAAGGGACAACCCAGTCTCGTGGCATGTCATGATTCAGGAGCACGAAATATACATTAATCTGTTGGTTCATGATATTGTTACAAAAAGCGCCTCATTTTCATTATGGTTAAGGTTAGGGTTGGAGGTGGGAGTAGGGTTAGTAATATTGAGTTAAAAAAATTACTGGTCATGATGTGTAATTGTTGCCTGATGACTTGACGTGTTGGACATGATGAAACAAATGTTTTTTATTTTGCCCGTTAAAATATTTAATTCCTGTTATAAAGAGCAGACAATGCAAGAATTATCGTTCTTCTGTTCCTTTATGTTCATGAACCATGGCTATGGATGTAAACAAGGAATTAATGAACTGACATGAATGAATTGATGCACTCATATCATGAACACATCAGCCGGCACCGGGTGTCGAGCTGTCTGCCCAATCAGCACGCAGTGCGCTGAAGGACACCGCATCATGTGGACTATAACTCACTTGGTGTATGTAACATTTGGCTCGCCAGCTGTTCACATGATCAGATGGATATTTTCACATGGGCCAACTTGGCCGATGGTGCCTGTAGTGTGTACTGAGGCGTGCATCGTGGTGGCCTGTTGAGAGGTGATATTCTTCATGACATGATATGTGTTTTCCAGCTGTGAGTAGTGATGACACAGCAGTCAGGTGCAACTCTGGCTGCATGGTCATCACTGTGTGCACTAAATATATGGAATGGTAAATGGACTGCATTTATATAGCACTTTTCCATCTGCATCAGATGTTTAAAGTGCTTTACACATTAATGCCTTACATATTCATGCCGATATGAGGCTGCTGCCACACAAGGCGCCCACTACACACCGGGAGCAACTATGGGATCAAAGACATTGCCCAAGGGCCCTTAGTGATTTTCCAGTCAGGCTGGCCCCCACAGAGGAAGAGGAAGGCTGTGGAGGGTGAAAACCATCTGCAAATTGAGCTAATTGTTGTGTGGGCCGCCAGAAGAGGAGGTACTGCTGGCCCACCACCAGAGGGCGCCCTGCCTGAAGTGCGGGCTTCAGGCACGAGAGGGTGCTGCCGCCACGGACACAACCGGGAGTGACAGCTGTCACCCATCATTTCATCACTCCATAAAAGCCGGATGTCATCTCCACCTCGCTGCCGAGATATCATCTACCTGTGAAGGTAATATTCTCTGCTGTATCTGAACTTAACACTGACTTTATAGTCTGAACTTCTTTGCAGCCGTTTTCCTGTGGTGTTGCCTTATCTGTGGGATTGGCATTTGGTGTGATCAGCGACGGCTTCGCTTCACACCCCAACCAGATAAGTGGTTAACAGGAGCTGCACAAGTGTGTGATTAGAGGTGGAGGTGACTTTCCACCTTCTGACTGTTTTTGTTACTGGGTGTGCACACACCCACATCTCACTGTTTGTGCTCCTCGTCAGCAGTACCAGATCCGACAGTCGGGGACGGTGATCACCTGGGGATTCGGGACTTGGCGGCTCCAGTATTCACCAGGTTCGGTGGCGGCGGAAATCGTGTGGTTACGGCTCTTCTCAGGACAGACGTCTTCTATCCTCGAGCCTGCCCACATGTCACCTTTGTGTATTGACTGCTATCAGATTCTGAGATTGTCTGTATATTCGTTGTGCACATTCACAACATTAAATTGTTACCTTTTGGCTCATCTATTGACCGTTCATTTGCGCCCCCTGTTGTGGGTCCGTGTCACTACACTTTCCCCAACAGGATATCTCAGCCAACGAGGGGCGTCAACCATCTGTTGGACAGCCAATGGAAGAGCAGGGTGCACAGGCGTCGGCGGGAGGCATGATTGGTGAGTTGCAGCACATCCTCACCGCCTTTACCGCTCGGATGGACCTGATAACCGAGCAAAACGTCATCCTTAATCGCAGGATGGAGGCTCTCACTGCGCAGGTGGAAGCGCGCGTTCAGGGCGCTGCTGCAGCTCCTCCTCCTGCCGACCCGGTGCCGAATACAGACATTCCACTGGTCATTCAACGACCCCCCCCACCATCCCCTGAAGCATACATAAGCCCCCCAGAGCCGTACGGAGGTTGTGTGGAGACGTGCGCGGACTTTCTTATGCAGTGTTCGCTCGTCTTTGCACAACGTCCCGTGATGTACGCGTCTGACGCCAGCAAGGTGGCTTATGTGATTAATTTGCTTCAAGGCGAGGCACGCGCTTGGGCTACAGCGCTTTGGGAACAGAGTTCACGGCTCCTCGCCTCTTATACTGGGTTTGTGAGGGAGCTCAGAACTGTTTTTGATCACCCTAACAGAGGCGAAACCGCGTCTACCGTGCTGCTGTCAATGAGACAGGGGCGCCGCAGCGCAGCCGAATATGCAGTCGACTTCCGCATCACGGCTGCGAGATCTGGCTGGAATATGACTGCGCTCCACGCCGCCTTCATAAACGGACTGTCGTCGGTCCTGAAGGAGCACCTGGTGGCTAAGGAGGAACCGCGGGATTTGGCTGAGCTTATCGATTTGGTTATACGATTGGACAATCAGTTAGAAGGACGCCGACGGGAGCGAGGCGAAAGTCCGAAAGAGAGCCGTCTTCCCCACGCTCCACAGCCACAGCGCTCCATGTGGCTACAGCTCCCCCTGCTGACGGTGCTAGGGACACGAGCAGGGCCACATTCAGACAGAGGAGGCTGGTCCGCGGGGAGTGTTTTGTCTGCGGCTCGAGTGAGCATCAGCAGAGAGACTGCCGCAAATGGTCAAAACACAAATGCCCGCCCTTAGAGACTGGGCTGAGGGGGGGTCAAAACATTCACGTGGGTCATACACATCTGTCAACACGACTCCCAGTTAAAATCCTGAGCGGGGATTTAACCCTTCAAGCCCCAGCACTGGTGGACACGGGGTCAGAAGGGAATCTGCTGGATAGCAGATGGGCAAGGGAGGTAGGGCGCCCTCTGGTGGCGCTTTCTTCGCCAGTGAAGGTGCGAGCACTAGATGGCACTCTTCTCCCTTTTATCACACACAAGACACTACCTGTAACCCTGGTAGTGTCTGGGAATCACCGGGAGGAGATTGAGTTTTTTGTAACTCCTTCTACCACCCGCGTGATTTTGGGCTTCCCATGGATGATTAAACACAATCCCCGGATTGATTGGCCGTCTGGGGTTGTGACTCAGTGGAGCGAAACCTGCCACCGGAAGTGTTTAGGATCCTAGGTTCCTCCCGGTGTAAATGCTAATGAGGAGGTTAAAGTCCCTCCCAGTCTGACGGCGGTGCCGGTTGAGTACCACGACCTTGCTGACGTCTTCAGCAAGGATCTGGTACTCACCCTTCCCCCGCACCGTCTGTACGATTGTGCCATTGATTTGGTCCCGGGCGCTGAGTACCCATCCAGCAGGCTGTACAACCTCTCACGTCCTGAGCGCGAATCAATGGAGACCTACATCTGGGACTCATTAGCTGCCGGGCTGATCCGGAATTCCACCTCCCCGATGGGTGCATGTTTCTTTTTTGTGGGCAAGAAAGATGGCGGACTCCGTCCATGCATTGATTACAGGGGGCTGAATGACATAACGGTTCGTAATCGATACCCTTTACCCCTGTTGGATTCAGTGTTCACCCCCCTGCATGGAGCCCAACGTTTCACCAAACTGGACCTTAGGAATGCGTATCACCTGGTTCGGATCCAGAAGGGAGATGAATGGAAGATGGCATTTAACACCTCATTAGGTCATTTTGAGTACCTGGTCATGCCGTTCGGCCTCACTAACGCCCCCGCGACATTCCAAGCTTTGGTTAATGACGTCTTGTGGGACTTCCTGCACCGATTCGTCTTCGTATATCTGGATGACATACTCATCTTTTCCCCGGACCCTGAGACTCATGTCCAGCATGTACGTCAGGTCCTGCAGCAGTTGTTGGAGAACCGGCTGTTTGTGAAGGGTGAGAAGTGTGAGTTCCACCGCACCTCTTTGTCCTTCCTGGGGTTCATCATCTCCTCCAACTCCGTCGCTCCTGATCCGGCCAAGGTTGCAGCGGTGAGAGATTGGCCCCAACCAACAAGCCGTAGGAAGCTGCAACAGTTCCTCGGCTTTGCAAATTTCTACAGGAGGTTCATTAAGGGCTACAGTCAGGTAGTTAGCCCCCTGACAGCCCTGACCTCTCCAAAAGTCCCCTTCACCTGGTCGGATCGGTGCGAAGCCGCGTTCAAGGAGTTGAAACGCCGGTTCTCGTCTGCACCAGTTCTGGTGCAGCCCGACCCTAGCCGCCAGTTCGTGGTTGAAGTGGACGCCTCTGACTCAGGGATAGGAGCCGTGCTATCCCAGAGCGGAGAGACCGATAAGGTTCTTCACCTGTGTGCCTACTTTTCTCTCACCGTGGTCCTCAGTTCTCCTCACAGGTTTGGAGGAGTTTCTGCAGAGAACTGGGGGCCAACGTGAGCCTCTCTTCCGGGTATCACCCTCAGACGAATGGACAGGCAGAGCGGGCCAACCAAGAACTTGAACAGGCCCTCCGCTGTGTTACATCCACGCACCCATCGGCCTGGAGTCACCATCTGGCCTGGATCGAGTACGCCCATAACAGCCAGGTGTCCTCTGCCACTGGCCTCTCCCCATTTGAGGTGTGTCTGGGGTACCAGCCCCCATTGTTCCCCGTGGTGGAGGGAGAGGTCGGTGTGCCCTCGGTCCAGGCCCACCTGCGAAGATGCCGTCGGGTGTGGCGCACCGCCCGTTCTGCCTTGTTGAAGGCCCGTATGAGGGCTAAGGCCCATGCAGACCGCCGGTGTTCCCCAGCCCCTGCTTACCAGCCCGGGCAGGAGATGTGGCTTTCAACGAAGGACATCCCCCTCCAAGTGGACTCACCCAAACTCAAGGACAGGTATATTGGTCCATTCAAGATCCTCAAAGTCCTCAGTCTGGCCGCAGTGAAGCTCCAGCTCCCAGCTTCACTGCGGGTCCACCCGGTTTTTCATGTTTCCCGGATCAAGCCACACCACACCTCACCCCTCTGTGCTCCCGGACCGGCGCCGCCTCCTGCCCGGATCATCAATGGGGAGCCTGCATGGACGGTTCGCAGGCTCCTGAACGTCCGTCGGTAGGGCCGGGGGTTTCAGTATCTGGTGGACTGGGAGGGGTATGGACCTGAAGAACGCTCCTGGGTGAAGAGGAGCTTCATCCTGGACCCGGACCTCCTGGCCGACTTCTACCGACGTCACCCGGACAAGCCTGGTCGGGCGCCAGGAGGCACCCATTGAGGGGGGGTCCTGTTGTGTGGGCCGCCAGAAGAGGAGGTACTACTGGCCCACCACCAGAGGGCGCCCTGCCTGAAGTGCGGGCTTCAGGCACGAGAGGGCGCTGCCGCCACGGACACAACTGGGAGTGACAGCTGTCACCCATCAATTCATCACTCCATAAAAGCCGGATGTCATCTCCACCTCGTTGCCGAGATATCATCTACCTGTGAAGGTAATATTCTCTGCTGTATCTGAACTTAACACTGACTTTATAGTCTGAACTTCTTTGCAGCCGTTTTCCTGTGGTGTTGCCTTATCTGTGGGATTGGCGTTTTGGTGTGATCAGCGACGGCTTCGCTTCACACCCCAACCAGCTAAGTGGTTAACAGGAGCTGCACGAGTGTGTGATTAGAGGTGGAGGTGACTTTCCACCTTCTGACTGTTTTTGTTACTGGGTGTGCACACACCCACATCTCACTGTTTGTGCTCCTCGCCAGCAGTACCAGATCCGACAGTCGGGGACGGTGATCACCTGGGAATTCGGGACTTGGTGGCTCCAGTATTCACCAGGTTCGGTGGCGGCGGAAATCGTGTGGTTCCGGCTCTTCTCAGGACAGACGTCTTCTATCCTCGAGCCTGCCCACACGTCACCTTTGTGTATTGACTGCTATCAGATTCTGAGATTGTCTGTATATTCGTTGTGCACATTCACAACATTAAATTGTTACCTTTTGGCTCATCTATTGACCGTTCATTTGCGCCCCCTGTTGTGGGTCCGTGTCACTACACTTTTCCCAACACTAATAGGATTAATAAATGGAATGGTTTTAATAGTGTTGAATGCTTGGTCTCGAAAGTCACCATCCATTGAATTCTATGACATGTGACATATGTTACCCCATAACGTGATAACTAAGTATGACACATGGTCCAAACTATTCCTTTTTAAAACCATGTTAATGCAGCTAAAAAGTTGCATACCTTTTTATCAAAATTGGAGCAACTTTACCTTTTGACCCCTGTACAAACTGACACTGACCTTTGTCACCATTCTTGCTGTTTTTATCCCATACAGTGGTCTGTAAAAGTTTGGACACCCTTGATGATTTCCATGATTTTCCTTTATAAATCATTGGTTGTTTGGATCAGTATTTCAGTTAAATATATCAGATAGCAGACAGTGATATTTGAGAAGTGAAATGAAGTTCATAGGATTTACAGAAAGTGTGCAATAATTCTGTAAACAAAAATTAGGCAGGTTCATAAATTTGGGCACCCCAAAAGAAAAAATACATCAATATTTAGTAGATCCTCCTTTTGCAGAAATAACAGCCTCTAAATGCTTCCTATAGCTTCCAATGAGAGTCTGGATTCTGACTGAAGGTATTTTGGACCATTCTTTTTACAAAACATCTCAGGTTTGTTGGTTTTTGAGCATGGACAGCCCACTTAAAATCACACCACAGATTTTCAATAATACGAGGTCTGTTAGAAAAGTATCTGACCTTTTTATTTTTTTCAAAAACCATATGGATTTGAATCATGTGTGATTGCATCAGCCAAGCTTGAACCTTCGTGCGCATGCGTGAGTTTTTTCACGCCTGTCGGTTGCGTCATTTGCCTGTGAGCAGGCTGTGTGTGAGCAGTGGTCCACCCCTCTCATTGGATTTTTATTGCGAATAAATGTCTGAACGATTTGGAGCTTTGCTGCATCAATTTTTTCCAGAAACTGTGAGAGACCTCCAGGTGGACACCATTCGGAAAATTCAGATGGCTTTCAGGGACGATTTTATGGGGATTACACAGATTAAGGAGTGCTCCAGCCGGTTTAAAGACCGCCCACAGCTGCTGAGAGCGCACCGAGCGCCGATCGACAGGCTGAATCAACCAGATCATTTCCAACGTGAAGGCTTTGTTGATCCGGGACGTCGTCTGACTTTCACAAAAATGGCAGGAGACATGGACATCAGTACTTTTTCGGCACATTCCACTGTTACAGGAGTTTTTTTCATGGAAAGAGAAGTGGAGGGATGGGCCACGGAGCCGTTCATGGCGCGGGACAAAACCACCTCCGTGTTGGTCTCACAGGATGGCTTTGAGATGGCTTTCAGATGGTTTTCGGTGGTTTTTCAGTCGTGTGACTATCCGAGAAATTGTGGATGAGCCTGGACATGCCAGAACATGTCCTGTGAGGCTTCATCACGGTGTTGCTTTGCACCATGCGGCACTGCCACGACGCGCGGAATTCCTCCGCTCCTCTTTCCATGACAAAAACTCCTGTAACAGTGGAATGTGCCATTCATTTCCAAACTGGACGCTGTGTTTTATCCGGGATGTCGTCTGACTAGCACAGGAATTGCGGAAGACGTGGACATCAGCACTTTTTCGGCACATTGACCAGATCATTTCCAAAGTGAAGTCTGTGTTGATCCGGGACGTCGTCTGACTACCAGAGAAATGGCAAGAGAGGTGGACATAGCACTTTTTCGGCACATTACACTGTTACAGGAGATTTTGTAATGAAAGACGTGCGGCGGAACTCACGCGTCAGGACAGAGCCGCGTAATGGCGCAGAACAAAAAGCACCTCCGTGTTGTAAGTCTCATGGGACATGCCCAGCTCTTCCACCATTCGGAAGATTCAGACGGCTTTGGGTGGCTTTTCAGTCGAGTAAGTATCCGAGAAATTGTCGAAGATCTGGGCATGCCACAACATGTCCTGTGAGACCAACACAGAGGTGCTTTCATTCCGCGCCATTAGCGGCTCCGTGGCGAATTCCTCTGCGCCTGTTTTCATGACAAAATCTCCTTTAACAGTGGAATGTGCCGGAAAACTGCTATGTCCACCTTTTCTGCCATTTCTCTGGTAGTCAGACGATGTCCTGGATCAACACAGGATTGAGTTTGGAAAGGATCTAGTCGTTTCAGCCTGTCGATCACCCCTCGGAGTGCGGCGCGCCCTCCGCCATTGTGTGCCGTCTTTAAACCAGCTGTAACACTCCTTAATCTGTGTGATACCCATAAAATCGTCCCTGAAAGCCATCTGAATTTTCCAAATGGTGTCCACCTGGCTGTCTCATTTCCAAAGTGAACGCTGTGGTGATGTGGGACCGTCGTGTGACTATCCGAGAAATTGCGGAAGAGGTGGACATCAGCACTTTTTCAAACATTCCACTGTGACAGATTTTGCCATGAAAAGAGTGGCGGTGAAAATCATGCCGATGGCTTTGGCACGAAGCTGACGGCGGAGCAAAAGCGCCTTTGTGTTGAAGTCTCACAGGACGTGTTGTGACATGCCCACCTCTTCCACAATTTCTCGGATAGTCACATGACTGAAAAGTCACAGAAAGCCATCTGAATCATCCGAATGGTTTCCACCTGGCTGTCGCCCAGTTTCTGGCAAAATTTGATGCGGCGCTGCTCCAGTCGTTCCATCTTTTTCCTTGGAATGAAAAAAACGCCGAGCGCATGACACACACCTCACACAAAGGCTGCTTACCAGAAAATGATGCAATCGACAGGCGTGAAAAAGTTCATGCATGCGCACGAAGGTTCAAGGTTTGCTCATGCAAGCACACGTGATTCAAATCCATCAGGTTTTTGAAAAAAATAAAAGGTCTGATACTTTTCTAACAGACCTCGTATTTCAACACCTGCCAATCATCAGAAATTCTGGCCCTCAAAGACCTGTTAGTCCGCCTCTAAAAAGTCCACCTCCACTCCACTTATCATTCCAAATTAAAAGCACCTATTTGAGGTTGTTAGCTGCATAAACACACCTGTCCACCCCACACAATCAGTAAGACTCCAACTACTAACATGGCTAAGACCAGCTGTCCAAAGACACCAGAGACAAAATTGTAGACCTCCACAAGGCTGGAAAGGGCTACGGGGCAATTGCCAAGCAGCTTGGTGAAAAAAAGATCAACTGTTGGAGCAATTATTAGAAAATGGAAGAAGCTAAACATGACTGTCAGTCTCCCTCGGACTGGGGCTCCATGCAAGATCCCACCTCGTGGCGTATCAATGATCCTAAGAAAGGTGAGGAATCAGCCCAGAACTGCACGGGATGAGCTGGTCAATGATCTGAAGAGAGCTGGCACCACTGTTTCCAAGGTTACTGTGGGTAATACACTAAGACGTCATGGGTTAAAATCATGCATGGCACGGAAGGTTCCCCTGCTCAAATCAGCACACATCCAGGCCTGTCTAAGTTTGCCCGTGACCATTTGGATGATCCACAGGAGACATGGGAGAAAGTTATGTGGTCAGATGAGACCAAATAGAACTTTTTGGACTTAATCCACTCGCCGTGTTGGAGGAAGAAGAATGCTGAGTACCATCCCAAAAACACCGTCCCTACTGTGAAATATGAGAGTGGAAGCATCAGGCTTTGAGGGTGCACATGGGGACAGGACGAGTGCACTGCATTAAGGAGAGGATGACCGGGGCCATGTATTGCGAGATTTTGGGGAACAACCTCCTTCCCTCAGTTAGAGCATTGAAGATGGGTCATGGATGGGTCTTCCAACATGACAATGGCCCGAAGCACACAGCCAGGATAACCAAGGAGTGGCACCGTAAGAAGCATATCAAGGTTCTGGAGTGGCCTGGCCAGTCTCCAGACCTAAACCCAATAGAAAATCTTTGGAGGGAGCTCAAACTCTGTGTTTCTCAGTGACAACCCAGTAACCTGACTGATCTAGAGAAGATCTTGTGGAGGAATGGGCCCAAAATCCCTGCTGCAGTGTGTGCAACCTGGTGAGAAACTACAGGAAACGTTTTACCTCTGTAATTGCAAACAAAGGCTACTGTACCAAATATTAACATTGATTTTCACAGGTGTTGAATACTTATTTGCAGCAGTAACATACAAAAAAATTATTATAAAATCATACATTGTGATTTCCGGGTTTTTTAGATTATGTCTCTCACAGTGGACATGGACCTAAGATGAAAATTTCAGACCCCTCCATGATTTCTAAGTGGGAGAACTTGCAAAATCGCAGGGTGTTCAAATACTTATTTTCCTCACTGTACAAAATGCAAAGCTTGCTCTGTGCATAATTTCTCCAATCACAGCCAGATAAGCCCATAACTTCTCCTTGGTTGTCTGGGTGTCTTGGTGGCTTTCCTCACTTTTCTACTTCTTGCGCAGTCACTCAGTTTTTGAGAACTCTACTCCACACAGATTTACCATAAAGTGCCATATTGTTTGCATTTCTTTGTACCTGATGTAAATAAAGTCTGAAACATATTCAGTGGCAGCTTTACCATCAGAGAGCCTCGTCCACAAACTACCACAAAAGACTCCAAGCTGTCGTTGATGTTAAGGGGCAATACACAGTATTAATAACAGGGGTATGTAAACCTTTGATCAGGGTCATTTGGGTAGTTTTCTCTTGTCATTTTGATTTAAAAAGAGGAAACACAGTGTTTGACAATAAATGCCTTCACCCAAACACTAACCATGAGTGAAAAGTTTTGGTGTTGTCATTCATATTCTCTTAAAAATGGCCTAAAAAGCAAAATTCTGCCAGGGTATGTAAACTTTTGAGCACAACTGTATACAGGATCTTCTGGATGGAGCTGCAGCTCAAACAGAGAGAAAAAAAATTAGGTGGCAGAGGAGATGACAAATAAGGTAAATTTGTCAGCATTAAATAACAAGAAAAATAGAAAACAGTACTATGGTGATCACCGGCACTAACCCTAAGCTTCACTAAAACACCAGACTTTAGATAAAGTTAAGGCAGCGACCTGCTCTGTTCCTAATAAAATTAATTTAAAGGGTAGAAACTACTATACTATGCCAGTATGCTAGCCATACGAAAGGGAAAATATGTGCGTCTTGAGTCTGCACTTGAAAGTCTCTACAGAATCTGACTGTTTTATTGACACAGGGAGACCATTCCACAGAACAGGGCACAATAAGAGAAAGCTCTGTGACCCGCAGACTTCTTATTCACCCTAGGGACACAAAGTAGTCCTGCACCCTGAGAACGTAGAGCCTGGGCCGGTACGTAGGGTTTAAGTCAGGAGGGTGCAAGTCTGTGAATAATTTTAAGACAACAAAGTGGTGTGTTTCAGACCTCATCCCAATGCCTCAGATTTTTTACAAACCTCGAGAACAAACACTGGAACTGCTTCTGCCCACGTGAATCTTGGCTCGATATTCAATGACTTTGTAGCAACCCTTGACATCAAGACAAGGACACTTTTTACTTTTCGCTAAGTCATTTGGTCCATTAATATTATTAGTAAAATCTAAGAATACATGTCATGGATTTCTCCATGTGTATTTATTTTTTCAGTATGTTTGCACAAAGGTCAACTTCTTTAGAGAAAATAGTGAAGGGCAGCTTACAGTTTTATTAGACTGGATGAGCGACACAGTCTCATTGGTCTGCACTGGATTGTATAGATGGTTTGTCTCATCCTACTGGAGTGCTAATTGGGATTTTCTCTGTCTAAAATTTAATGTCGTTGCTCAGTCATGGTAGTGAGGCCTTTCATTTTAAAGTTGCCAATGATAATTTGTCACCTGTTTTTTTCCCCTGATTGAAAATAAAGCAGGTGTTCCTCTCACCATCAAACAAGCAAGAAAGCTTACGTGTGTGTGTCACACAGTACTGTGTGATATTACGTTCCCTTCCTCTAATTGCTACAGGTTTACAAGCAAGAATGGATATAGCAGTGAGCTGCAACTGTGATCTACAATGCCTTAAAAGTTTTGGCAACCATTGTGCTTTTACATATTCTAAAACATTATTATTATTATTATTAATAATAATATAACTAAGGCAAAGCGTTGGACAGAACATTGACGTAGGTTGATGTAAATATATCATGTTGATTGTATGTGATACACCATATAGTAGTTCAAATTGCTTGGGTGTACGAAGGCCATGAGATGAAGGTATTTTAAATAGACTGACACGATTTGTTAATGATAAACTATGGTAGGCTTTAATGGTACATATACATGTGGGTTTATTAAAGGAATTCATGAAAATATCATTGCTAAGTAGAATATCAAGAACAGAAATGTCTTTCTTCTTGATTTATTGAATGATCAATGTAATTTACAACAACAGTAAATAATATGTTTGTCGTTAACATTAAAGAACAAAAGCTCCTCACCATCCCACCATGTCATTTAGGTCCTTCAGACTTTTTTTTCAGTAAAATGTTCTGGGGAGCATTTAGCATGGATAAAACTCTTCAGTAATCCTGTTAATTTTGTTTGTGTGGGGAGGAAAACGTAATCTGCTGTGTTTATTGGATAACACCAGGTTGCTGCCAAGTAGTGATTTTATTCATAGTTTAACCTCAGCTGTAACATTACATACACTCCTGGCCAATTTATTAGGTACGCCTGTTCAATTGCTTTGTACTACAAATAGCTAATCATCCAATCACATGGCAGCAACTCAATTCATTAGACAATCTTGACGTGGTGAAGACTTGCTGAAGGTCAAACCGAGCATGAGAAGGTGGATGAACGGGGATTAAGTGACTTTGAACGTAGCATGGTTGTTGGGCCAGACGGGTTGGTCCTGCTGATTTACTCAGATTTTCACGTACAACCATCTCTAGGGTTTACAGAGAATGGCCCAAAAAAGAGAAGATATCCAGTGCAGGCAGCTTTGTGGATGAAAATGCCTTGTTGATGTCAGAGGTTAGAGGAGAACGGGCAGACTGTTGAATGGATGACTGCGTGATGGAATCATGTCAACATGAACCAACATCAATAAAGACTGTTACCATTGTTGAATCTACACCACAAAGAATTAAAGCAGTTTTACGGGCAAACGGGCCCAATCCAGTACTAGCAAGGTGTACCTAATAAAGTGGCCGGTGAATTATTTTTTTGTGATTAGCCTGACATTGACAAACCAGCCATGGCACCTCCAGCTCCTTACATTTAAATACAAGAGAACATTTTGTTATCAGTCCTTGATGTGCCAGCAGCATCTTCATCTTATTATATTCCAGAATTAAACTTTGGTGCCATAATATATTGATGTTAGCAGAGGTGATGGTGTAGTGGTTAAGCTGTTGGCTTGAGACCAGAGGATCCTCAGTTCAAATCCCAGTCTGAGCAGATAATCACTAAGGGCCCTTGGGCAAGGTCCTTAATCCCCTATTTGCTTCCAGTGTGTAGTGAGTGCCTTGTATGGCAGGACCCTAACATTGGAGTGAATGTGATGCATTTGTAAAGCGCTTTTGAGTGTCTGATGCGGATGAAAAGCTCTATATAAATGCAGTCCATTTACCATTTGATGTTCGCTGTAAGAAGACAGTGCGGTGTTCAGTGTTGTAGTGCAGACCTTGGTTTTGTGTATTTGATAAGGTTGATTGGTAGGTGGATTTCCTTTAATGGGGAGCACATATATAAACCCTCAAATACCTCAAAGGCGATTATATAAAAAAAAAAAAACTGTATTTTGCAAAAATGCAATGGAAATCCTTATTTCTGAAATTATAGGTCACATGATGGTAAATAAAGGATCACATGACATTTTAAAATACATGAATGGTCCATGTGGATGGAAGAAGAGCTTGTTATACCTTATAAGAACGATGTGACGGCAATATTGAATAAGAAAACAGCAAAAACCTCATATTTCGTAGGACTTAGCCTTCCGTCGCCGTGACTATATAACAGTTGTCACCGGATGATTTTAATTATTTAGTTTATATATATATATATATATATATATATACGAGGTCTGTCAATAAAGTAACGGTCCTTTTATTTTTTCATTCATATGTTTTTACGTCAGACATGCTTGAACCCTCGTGCGCATGCGTGAGTTTTTCCATGCCTGTCGGTGACGTCATTCGCCTGTGAGCACGCCTTGTGGAAGGAGTGGTCCCGCCCCCTCATCGGATTTTCATTGTCTGGAAATGGCGAATGATTTGCACTTTTTTCCATCAGAATTTTTTCAGAAGCTGTTAGAGACTGGAAACCATTTGAAAAATTTATCTGGCTTTCGGTGAAAATTTACGGGCTTCACAGAGAATAAGGAATGTTACTACAGCTTTAAGGATGGCTTTAAGGACGCTCGGCGCGCCGCGCTCCGAGCTGCGATGATGAGGCAGAAAACGCAAGATCATTTCTAAGCTGATGGCTCTGTGGATACGAGACCGTCGTGTACACTTTCTCTGGTTATCACAAGAGCTGGACATCAGCCATTTTCCGGCAGATTTCACTTTTAATAAGAGATTTTGTCATGGAAAGCCGCGCGGAGACTTCGTGCGTAAAGGCCGATCGCTGTTTGAGCGAGACAAAGAACACCTCCGTTTCGGCGTGTCATGGGACAAGTTGGGACATGCCTATCTCAGCTTTCAATGCTTACCAGTCCAGTAAGTATCAGAGAAATTGTGGAGAGCTGGGCATGTCCTAACGTGTCCACTTATATATATAAGGTGAATGAGGGTGAGGCAGCCTATTAGATAATTAATAGCTAATAGGCTAAGCTATAATTGTAGCAGTATAACTGTATTAAAAAAGGCTCATATATAATATGTTATAGGTCATGTTATTTCCTCTTCTGTCCTCCGGTGGCTCATCAGTTTCTGTCCGTCAGTCTGTTCAGGGATAACTCTCTCTCTCTCTCTCTCTCTCTCTGATTGCCTGTCTGTCCTAGTATGCTGACACATGCGCGCTCTGGTTCTTCTGCCGTTCTTCCTGTTTGTTCAGCTGTAGATCTCTCAGTCTGGCTGTTTTCTGTTCCCCTGATCGTCGTACGGCTGCTCAAACTCCTCTCCGGGTAGATTCCCACGGCACCTGCTGCCTCCCATTCCCGTCCTCAGGCCTGTTCTGTTCAGCTGACTTGTAATCTGTCCATCAGTCTGAACTTGCGTCTGCCCGCACCAGCGCATGCAACCAGCCATCAGTCCATCAGAGCACCGATCATCTTGTCCCCTGATGTCTGCACCCCCCACCCTCCTCCACTGTGCGTGTTCGGTTGGTGGACTCGTGTGTCTGCGATGAACCATCATCTGTCGCGCTCTGTTCATTAAAACGGTTATTATTTCAGATCTGGAGTCTGTGTCTGCATTTGGGTTCCAATTCCTGCACGCTGTAGTAGAACGGAGGAACTTGAGAATGAAGCCAGCAGACACAAATCACTAGGACACGGCGCAAATTAAATCTTTTCTCCAGCAGATTCATTATTGCTAAATCGTTTCCTTTCTGCCTCCAGTCCTGGTAGCAACACAATTTCCAGACAGTACCGAGTCCGAGACAATCGTTCCCCAAGATTTGCATGACCCGGAATGGTTCCTATCCCCTAATTGGCGTTTTACAGACAGTTTCTATTTACACACATTTTCACAAACAAGTCAAATCGGTTAAACATGATGATTACTTGACAAAAAAAGTTTCATTATGATCAGCAAATCATATTTTATATAATTTTTCAAGCAGTATTTTCTGTTCTTTGAATGGCAGGGGTGGTGGTCAAGTGGTTAGTGACTTGGTTTCAGTGTGGAAGGTTCTGGGTTCAAACCCACCCCACTCCACATTTCTTCATGTATGTGGAGTTGTGTCTTGAGGGCATCTGCTGTAAATTTGTGCCAAATCAACATGCAGACCCACCTTGGGTCTGCATGTTGATTTGAAAACAGGGAGCAGCTGAAGGGTCTTACTGTCTTCTATTCTGATCCTGAACAGAAATTCAATTTCAAATGTCTATATTCTATGCAGCCAAACATTCTACAAGTAGCAATAATTCTTGGTGTACACTGGCTAAAAACAACCCCCCCCCCAAATGTTTCCTTTTAATCAAACATCATGTATGTTCAATCAGTTAGAATGTCAACTTTATTTCACACAGTTGTTTAAATGTAATAGTTAAAAGTTACATTTTTAATTTTCCCATACAGTTTCACCTATTGACTGTCATATTTTTACTTTCAGTTATCGTACTAATTTCACAATAGTGACAGTTATGTACAGTCTATATTATAATAGCCAAGTGCCTGTGTGTGTGTGTGTGTGGTGTGTGTGTGTGTGTGTGTGTGTGTGTGTGTGTGTGTGTGTGTGTGTGTGTGTGTGTGTGTGTGTGTGTGTTGTGGCTTTGAGAACAGTGAGACCGTGGACAGCTGACATTTGCCATTGGTATGCTTATGTGTTTTGGGTCAGGGATGAACACTGAAAACAGAAAGTGATAGGACAAGTATTAGCAAATTTAGCTAAATAGCAAACAGTGGACCTTGTGCTGCAATGCACCATGGGAGTTTGGGGGATTGGGGTTTTAAAATGTTGTTGTTGTTCATGTTAGTTTATCAGTGTTGTTAGTGCTATTGATGTTTTGTGTTTTTGTAGTTCAATTAGTTTAGCTAGTTTAGTTAAGTGTTATGTTGCTGTTACCATGAGTGACTTAAGGGTGAATCTGTCACAAAGGACATATCTGTCATGCTGCTGTTGGGGTGCACAGGATAATGTATTGAAGTTCTGTGTCTTATATACCAAACAAATCACATGTAAAAAGAATCCAGCTGTCATTGATTATCAATTAAAGTTGAATTCATCACACGTTGCATTTATTTATGAATATTTATCAGGTTTTCATAATTTTTAATGCTTTTATGATGCATTAAATGTTGCTGAAACATTTGCACAGTCCTCCATGACTTTGCTGTGCTACCAGTGAAGTAGCAGGTCACAGAATCATGACAGTTCCTTGGGAAAGGTGCTATCCCTCAATGAGTTCCTCCTATAGTTGAGGTAAGGTTCTGTACAGGCCCCAAGGACCAGTGGTGCTGGTGTTCATTCCAGATTCTGCAGCATGAATCCTTCACAGGTTACATCCCCAGCCAAGGTCGGTACCAATTAACATCTGGTGGACTGTGACGGTGTAGATGAAGTATCTTGCCCAAGGACATATGTAGACGGGTAGAGTGAGTGGGAATCAAACCCAGGTCAACATATTGGTAATCTAACTCCTACCCCATTGACCTGCCTGGTCTTATGGACCCTCGTATGACTTGGCAGTCCCTGTCTTGGGTCCAGGTGAGGCTAGTCATGAATCTGTTTCATTCACACGTATTTGTGGTCATAAAATTGTCCCCAGCGGTCTTGGATTTGAAGTTAAGCTTTTCCCTTTCTAATATCTGTTGCACCCTGTTTTCTCCTCTTTAGTTTTCCTCTTTCTAAGTCACATCCCTTCTCAAAACAGAACCCTCCCCCTTTCACCCCCAGCTCAGCTGTAGCTGTCATTCAATGTGGACAGCTGATGCGGTGCAGATCTATACACGTCTGCTTCTGTTCCTGGCAGGACGAGGTCTGTTATCGCTGCCGCGTTGGGACAGGTCTTGTTGGACCCTCCTGCAGAACTCTGCTTGGTGGCGTCACGTGATACTGACATAAATGTTTACCTTTTCTGTTCCACTTATGCCGTTTGGTATCACCCTGTTCTCCAAACAGGATCGGACCCTCCGCCCCCTCCCTCAGATCACAGATATTTATAGAGCCGTCGTCTGTCAGCCAGGACCACTTGCTTATCTTTGTGTATGTGTGTGTATGTGTGTGTGTGTGTGTGTGTGTGCCAAGCTCTATTTCTGACTGTATTGCCACACAGCCCACTCAGTCGGTCCGTCCATTCCGGTGTGTGTGTGTCTGTAGAGGTGTTTGTGTGACAGCTGGACTTCCAGGCCTCTGTTTAACCAACCAAACCTTTGAACCAGTGATTTTTACCACTTGAAGGTACGTTTCTGAGTGGCGTTAGTGAGGATTTACTCATCGACTGTGCCTTTATATATATATATATATATATATATATATATATATATATATATATAATATATATATATATATTATATTATGTGTGGTGTTGATGATGTCGAGTTGTTTACAAGGACTTTCACAGCTACAGGTCCGAGAGGGGCGGTTTGGGTTTCAGTTTGTGAGATTACATTCGAGACTGGACTGGGGTTCGAACAGTGGACTTGTCAGTGAAATGAGAGAAAACACAACCAAAAGCCTTTCTGCCTTCTGTGTGACATGCAGCTGAAGCATATTTTAACTGAGAGAGTTGAAGTGTTCCAGAGTGAGGAGGCACCAACTGATTGCTGACCTGTCATCTTGATCCTGGACATTGTTCCTCATCACTCATATTTGATTGATAATCTTTAATCCAGACCTTTGACCCTAATCATTCAGCTTTGCTCTTATTCCTGACCTTTGATCCTAGCTGCTGAGCTTTGATTACTGACGTTTTTTTCTATCCCTCAGTGTTGATCTTGATCCTTGGTGTCAGCCTCAGTTCCTGATTGATGAACTATTGATACTGATCACATATTTTTGATCCTGATGACCGAGCTTTGATTACTGACTTCTTTTATTTTTTACTCAGTGTTGATCTTTGGTGTAAACCTTAGTTCCTGATAGATGAACTTTGATCCTGATCACTGATCTTTGATTACATACCAATTATCACGTGTTGATTTTAATCTTTGGTGTGAACCTCAGTTCCTGATTTGTTGAGCTTGCTCTTGATGTGTTGATCTTGATCCTCGGTGTAAGCCTCAGTTCCTGATTGATGAATCATTGATACTGATCACATATTTTTGATCCTGATGACCGTGCTTTGATTACTGACCTCTTTTATTTTTCACTCAGTGTTGATCTTTGGTGTAAACCTCAGTTCCTGATGGATGAACTTTGATCCTGATCACTTATCTCTGATTACATACCAATTATCACCCAGTGTTGATTTTAATCTTTGGTGTGAACCTCAGTTCCTGATAGATGAACTTTGATCCTGATCACTGTTCTCTGATTACATACCAATTAACACCCAGTGTTGATTTTAATCTTTGGTGTGAACCTCAGTTCCTGATTGCCAAAATTTGATCTTAATCACTCATGTTTGATCCTGATGGTTGAATGTTACCAAAGAAGTTATGATTTTACTGCTGTCTGTCTTCCTCTGTCTGTCTGTTAGTTAGCTTGTTTGTTTTGGTCAAAGACCACACCCAAATTCCACCCAAATGAGAGCATGCCTTTGATCTCTGATTTTACATCTGGCTCAGTGAGTGGCCCTTTGATCTTGATTGCTGAATAAACCCACATCCATAATTTCAAGATTATTAGGAACAGAGATCAAAGACCAAAGTTAGGATCAAAGGAATGAGGATAAAGCATAACGTTAAACATCAAAGACCAGCTCCAACGCTTAATCTGGATCAGCACTAAAACGTAATCCACTCTTTCTTGACACAGTGTCTACATCTCCGCCAATTTTAACTGAAATCTTTTCTGGTGTGTGTGATATGTGTCTGGTGTGTTTGCTGGCAATAAAAACAAACAATCTAGAGCACCGTGCTCATAGAGCGCGAACCTCCACCAACACTAGTTTAAATTCCACAAATTTTTACTATCAGCTAAAATATAATACAAAATATAAATTAAAAGGGCTTTTCAATGTGAAAAGCAATATCCTCTAAATCCACAATATGGCTCAGATATGGATCAAACGTCTATTCATTCAGAGTGACAGTCTGCACCTCACTGTCACAAATGAGAGTGATTGAGGCACTTTTGATTGAGATATAATGCAAAATGTACAACAATTTGGCTTTTCAATATTAAATTCAAATGTCCACAAAATCCGCAATCCAGATCGGATCCGGATCAAACTTTGTCAGGTGATAGTGAGTGCCAGTCTGCACCACACGTTCAAATATGAGAGTGATTGTGGCACATTTAATTAAGATATAATGTAAAATATACATTAAATGGGGTTTCAATGTTAAATGTGAATAGCCACAAAATCTGTAATCTGGATCAGATCCGGATCAGACTTTGTCAGGTGATAGTGAGTGACAGTCTGCACCTCACTTTCAAATATGAGAGTGATTGGGGCATGTTTAATTAAGATATAATGTAAAATACATTAAATGGGTTTTCTATGTTAAATGTGAACAGCTACAAAATCTGTAATCTGGATCAGATCTGGATCAAACTTTGTCAGTCGATAAAGGATACCATCCTACATAATGCTGTCACATATGAAAGAAAATGTTTTTTTGACATAGTTATGAACTTTTGAAAATTTGTTCAGTGTTAAAAGATAGAGATTTTTCCAAGATGTTTCCTGACTTTGACCTTTTGGCCTATGACCTTAAAATTGAATCAATTCTTGCCTATCAGGATATGAATCTTTGGTGAAGGTAAAAAGAAAATCTTAAAATTGATTGAACATCGCGTGACAACCATCATTTTTGACGTATTTTACTCTCTGACCTGGGTTATGGTAACAATGACATATTTACATGTAGTGGCATGTTTTACTGGCACCATAATGTATTTGTGATGTTTCGTGTTGATGTTGTGACAATTTGTGGTGACTTTGCTGATATTTTTTATATTAAAAGAGGTCATGACAGTAAAGCAAAGTAGCAACGATGTTGCGACAGTTCCTTGACTGTGTCGTCTCCCCACCCGCTGCACCCAAGCTGGTGCACCCCCACCTCTTGAACGTAGTAATCATCTTGAAATGTGAGCATCATTGGAATGTCCACACCAGTGGACCTGTGTGCTGGATCATGCACAGAGAATATTATCAAAGCTGATGGTCCTTCCATAGAGACCTGCTACCAAAGACATCTAGTCTTCACCTTAAACCACTGATTAGCTTCTAAGTCTCCAAACCACACAGTAAATCAAGTTCGCCCAACCATTTGGCATAAATATATGTCCTTGTCTTATTCGCCCAACCGTGATCGTGTATGACATGTTTTGTGTAAACTACGTTTTTTACACCACTTTTTAAGGCTCTATTGTGGTGTATGTTTGACACATTTAATGCGCCGTCTTTAATTACTGTGAAAACACGCAATGGATGAAAACAGACGAACCATAAGCATTTGAACAGAACCTGTTAACAATGACGAAACAGTTTTTGAACAAATGCTGTTTGTTGGCTGTAGATGGTGTTAGTTTGACACTGTTCCCTGGTGTTGATGAGCCAAACAGAACTGCTTTAGATCACAGCCCTCTGCGGGCTGCGAACCCTCCCGCTGTTGGCGAAAATCTGGCGTTGAAACCGCAAGTGAGCTTACAAGCGCGCTCATTGGTCGGTTGTGGTTGGGCGTATAGCTCGTGAATTTACTTTATTGATCCAACGGTTGGGCGTATAGCCCCTCATAAATAAACTGTTTATTCTCGTGTCTGAGCTGTCCTGCATCCTGGATTCTACTGTTTGTCTAAGTTCCTGGTTCCAGTTAGCCGCCATAACTCCCAGCCGTAACATATGGACATGTTTAGCTGCCTGTTCTCCTTGAATTGCTGGCCGTCTGAGTGGTGTCCAAAAAATGAGTGGCTTCATAGATAATTGGCAAAGCTTCTGGGGAAAACCTGTCTTGTTAGGAGAGACGGCATCATCCCACTTTGGATGGAGCACTCTCATTTCTAGAAATCTGGCCAATTTTTTTAAATCCTCCAAACCGTGACTATCCAGGTTGGGACCAGGAAGCAGAGTTGTAGTCTTACACCCCTCTGCAGCTTCTCTCCCCCTGCCATCCCCTCATACCCCATCCCCGTAGAGACGGTGCCTGCTCCCAGACCACCAACAACCAGCAAAAATCTATTTAAGCATAAAAATTCAAAAGAAAAATATAGCACCTTCACTGCACCACAGACTAAAACAGTTAAATGTGGTCTATTAAACATTAGGTCTCTCTCTTCTAAGTCCCTGTTGGTAAATGATATATAATTGATCAACATATTGATTTATTCTGCCTAACAGAAACCTGGTTACAGCAGATGAATATGTTAGTTTAAATGAGTCAACACCCCCGAGTCACACTAACTGTCAAATGCTCGTAGCACGGGCCGAGGAGGATTAGCAGCAATCTTCCATTCCAGCTTATTAATCAAAAACCCAGACAGAGCTTTAATTCATTTGAAAGCTTGTCTCTTAGTCTTGTCCATCCAAATTGGAAGTCCCAAAAAACAGTTTTATTTGTTATTATCTATCGTCCACCTGGTCGTTACTACTGAGTTTCTCTGTGAATTTCAGACCTTTTGTCTGACTTAGTGCTTAGCTCAGATAAGATAATTATAGTGGGCGATTTTAACATCCACACAGATGCTGAGAAGACAGCCTCAAACTGCATTTATCTATTATTAGACTCTATTGGCGTTGCTCAAAAAGTAAATGAGTCCACCCACCACTTTAATCATATCTTAGATCTTGTTCTGACTTATGGTATGAAATAGAAGACTTAACAGTATTCCCTGAAAACTCCCTTCGGTCTGATCATTTCTTAATAACATTTACATTACTCTGATGGACTACCCAGCAGTAGGGGAATAAGTTTCATTACACTAGAAGTCTTTCAGAAAGCGCTGTAACTAGGTTAAGGATATGATTCCTTCTTAGTGTTCTCTAATGCCATATAACAACACAGTGCAGAGTAGCTACCTAAACTCTGTAAGGGAGATAGAGTATCTCGTCAATGTTTTACATCCTCATTGAAGACAACTTTGGATGCTGTAGCTCCTCTGAAAAAGAGAGCTTTAAATCAGAAGTGTCTGACTCCGTGGTATAACTCACAAACTCGTAGCTTAAAGCAGATAACCCTAAGTTGGAGAGGAAATGGCGTCTCACTAATTTAGAAGATCTTCACTTAGCCTGGAAAAAGAGTCTGTTCTCTATAAAAAAGCCCTCCGTAAAGCTAGGACATCTTTCTACTCATCACTAATTGAAGAAAATAAGACAACCCCAGGTTTCTTTTCAGCACTGTAGCCAGGCTGACAAGAGTCAGAGCTCTATTGAGCTGAGTATTCCATTAACTTTAACTAGTAATGACTTCATGACTTTCTTTGCTAACAAAATTTTAACTATTAGAGAAAAAATTACTCATAACCATCCCAAAGACGTATCGTTATCTTTGGCTGCTTTCAGTGATGCCGGTATTGGTTAGACTCTTTCTCTCCGATTGTTCTGTCTGAGTTTTTTCATTAGTTACTTCATCCAAACCATCAACATGTTTATTAGACCCCATTCCTACCAGGCTGCTCAAGGAAGCCCTACCATTATTTAATGCTTCGATCTTAAATGATCAATCTATCTTTGTTAGTTGGCTATGTACCACAGGCTTTTAAGGTGGCAGTAATTAAACCATTACTTAAAAAGCCATCACTTGACCCAGCTATCTTAGCTAATTATAGGCCAATCTCCAACCTTCCTTTTCTCTCAAAAATTCTTGAAAGGGTAGTTGTAAAACAGCTAACTGATCATCTGCAGAGGAATGGTCTATTTGAAGAGTTTCAGTCAGGTTTTAGAATTCATCATAGTACAGAAACAGCATTAGTGAAGGTTACAAATGATCTTCTTATGGCCTCGGACAGTGGACTCGTCTCTGTGCTTGTTCTGTTGGACCTCAGTGCTGCTTTTGATACTGTTGACCATAAAATTTTATTACAGAGATTAGAGCATGCCATAGGTATTAAAGGCACTGCGCTGCGGTGGTTTGAATCATATTTGTCTAATAGATTACAATTTGTTCATGTAAATGGGGAATCTTCTTCACAGACTAAAGTTAATTATGGAGTTCCACAAGGTTCTGTGCTAGGACCAATTTTATTCACTTATACATGCTCCCTTAGGCAGTATTATTAGACGGTATTGCTTAAATTTTCATTGTTACGCAGATGATACCCAGCTTTATCTATCCATGAAGCCAGAGGACACACACCAATTAGCTAAACTGCAGGATTGTCTTACAGACATAAAGACAAGAAGAAGACAAGAAGGATATAACTCAAAGGATTGCTGATCATGGAAAAGTAGAACTGAGAACATTTAAATACACAGACCACAATGTACTGGACTTGGAGCACGATATAGACCCGGACAATAATTTCTTCTCAAATATCAATGACAGTTGTTGCTATTTACAGATGAACAGTTTAATCGGATCATTAAAACGGATTACAAATTATCATAATCCATTTCAACAGCAGAAGTCTATATGCAACTTTAACAACATTAAAGAATTTAAGTCAGTTTAAAAAAAATTTAACATAATTGCTATATCAGAAACATGGATCAATGAAGATAAAGGAATGGATTTTGAACTGGATGGATATGAATTTAATTGGTAAACAGAAAAAATAAGTTGGAGGAGGAGTGGCTGTGTATGTGGATAAGAACATGGATTATAAAATAGTAGACAATATGACAACTGTGATTGATAACTTATTAGAATGTATAACTATTGAAATATGTGAAGAAAAAAGCAAAAATGTATTAGTCAGCTGTATATATAGAGCACCAGGATCTAGTATTGAAACATTCACTGACTGTATGGGAAAAATGTTCTCAAAAACTAATCAAAAACTGTGTTCATTTGTGGTGACTTAAATATTGATCTGCTCAATCCAAATAAGCATAAAATACAGTACAGTATATGAGTTTATATCCAAAAATCACCAGGCCAAGCAGAATTACATCCCATAGTGCTACCTTAATTGATAATATTCAGCAATGATATTGAATAACACTGTGAGTGGATTATTAATCAATGACATTAGTGATCATCTACCAGTTTTCATCGTTTATAATAGAAACCATTGGCGAATCAGCCAGAGGAGAAATAAAATACAGGCGAGTGCGGACAGAGGAAAACATGAACACACTAAAGAAGGATTTACAGGAGCAAAACTGGGAAAAGGTATACAGTGAAAGTGATGTTGATAGTGCATATGAAACTTTTTTACAAATATTTACATCATTATATGATAAAAATTGTCCAATTAAATAGACTACAGAAAACAAAAAATCCAAGCTCGACCATGGATGACGAAAGGGTTACGAAATGCATGTAATAAAAATACACTGTATAGAGAATTCATAAAACTAAAGACTAAGAGGCAGAAAATAGATATAAGAAATACAAAAAATTAACTAATATTATACGGGTATGTAGGAAGGAATATTATAGTAACATATATATAACAAACAATATTAAAGGAATATGGGATATATTAATAGCATTATCAAAAATGGTAATAAAAAACAGAGTTACCCTCAGTATTTCATTGATAATAATGTCAAGAGAAAATAAGGATGAGGTAGTCAACGGTTTTAATAATTTTTTTGTAAATATTGGACCAAGCTTGGCAGAAAAAATTCCCGATTCCCAACCTGAGGATTGGGATAATAATCTCATAGAAAGAAATCCCTGTTCAATGTTCCTCACAGCAGTGGATGGAAATGAAATCATAGACATTGTGAATAATTGTAAATATAAAACATCTACCGATTTAAATGAAATTGATATGGTGGTGGTAAAACAGGTCATTGAATGGATTGTAGAACCATTAACATACATCTGTAACTTATCATTTCAAACCGGTAAATTTCCCAATCAATGAAAATAGCTAAGGTTGTGCCGCTGTATAAGACTGGGGATAGACACCACTTCACAAATAGACCTGTTTCTTTGCTTCCACAATTTTCCAAATTATTAGAAAAGTCAATAATAGATTAGACAAATTCATAATAAACAGAAATTACTTACTGATAGTCAATATGGATTCAGAGCACATAGTTCAACATCACTTGCATTAATAGAATCAGTTGAGGATTACAAACCCATAGACCCATAATTACATTCAGTTGGAATATTTATAGACCTTAAAAAGGCTTTTGATACAATTAATCATGACATTTAATCAATAAACTTGAACAGTATGGGATTAGGGGGTTGGTGTTGCACTGGGTGAGAAGCTACTTAAGTAACAGAAAACAGTTTGTGAAGTTGGGGGATATACATCATCATGCTTGGACAATGCTTGTGGCGTCCCACAGGGTCAGTATTGGGTCCAAAACTGTTTCTAATTTATATAAATGATATTGTCAATGTTTCCAAAATATTAAAATTAGTATTATTGCAGATGACACAAGCATTTTTTGTTCAGGGGGGATTTGCAGGAGTTACTGAGGAGGATCAGTATAGAATGGGAAAATTGAAAATATGGTTTGACAGAAACAAATTATCATTAAACTTAAGTAAAACAAAATACATGTTATTTGGCTATTGTAATCCAGACATACAGGTTCAGTTACAAGTCAAGGGGGTAGATAATGGAAAGGGTACATGAAAATAAGTTCTGGGGGTGATAATAGATGATAAGATAAACTGGAAGACTCATATAAAACATATACAAAGTAAACTGTCAGAAGCATTTCAGTTCTAAACAAAGCGAAACATATTCTGGACCACAACGCACTCCGCATTCTTTACTGCTCACTGGTTTTACCATATTTACAGTACTGTGCAGAGGTATGGGGTAATACTTATAAGGTACACCAATCACTATCAGTAATGCAGAAAAGAGCTATAAGAACTATTCATAATACTGGCTATAGAGATCATACAAATCCACTAGTTTTACAATCCAAATGCTTAAAATTCACAGACTTGGTTCATTTTCAAACAGTACAAATTGTGTATAAAGCAATAAACAATTTACTTCCAGCAAATAGTAAAATATGTTTTTTAACAGATCAGGGATTACAGTCTGAGGGGGAAATTAATTTAAAGCATCAGTGGGCACGAACAACATTAAAGGTTTCTGTATTTCTGTCTGTGGGTGAGGATGTGGAACAGATTGGGAGTGGGGCTCAAGCAATGTCCAAGCATGAACCAGTTCAAACAGCGGTACAAAAATATGTTTTTTTCTGGGTATAGGGAGGAGGAAGGGTAATGAGGGTTAGGGTGTTTTGTTTTTTGCTTCGGCTTGTAAATATATAGTATTTTGTATGTAAATAGGTATGTGTAGGTGTATATTTATGTTGTGTATATATATGTGATATATGTATATTGATATCGGTTTAGGTGTGTAGGAATCTATGTATATGTGGCAAAGGGTATTACTGGTTGTGGGGAAGAAGGGGTAGGGATAAATAAGCTGATGCTTCACCCTACCCCTTTTCGGACATGTTGGGTACACAGTAGGAACTTTTTTGTTGTTGTCTTTACTGATCTATCTTGTAATTGTTGTTGTATCAAATGTTCAAAATAACAGTTTTCATTCATTCATTCATTCAAGACATGGATGACCTCTAATTTCCTGCTTTTAAACTCAGATAAAACTGAAGTTATTGTACTTGGCCCCACAAATCTTAGAAACATGGTGTCTAACCAGATCCTTACTCTGGATGGCATTACCCTGACCTCTAGTAATACTGTGAGAAATCTTGGAGTCATTTTTGATCAGGATATGTCATTCAAAGCGCATATTAAACAAATATGTAGGACTGCTTTTTTGCATTTATGCAATATCTCTAAAATCAGAAAGGTCTTGTCTCAGAGTGATGCTGAAAAACTATTTCATGCATTTATTTCCTCTAGGCTGGACTATTGTAATTCATTATTATCAGGTTGTCCTAAAAGTTCCCTAAAAAGCCTTCAGTTAATTCAAAATGCTGCAGCTAGAGTACTGACGGGGACTAGAAGGAGAGAGCATATCTCACCCATATTGGCCTCTCTTCATTGGCTTCCTGTTAATTCTAGAATAGAATTTAAAATCTCTTCTTACTTATAAGGTTTTGAATAATCAGGTCCCATCTTATCTTAGGGACCTCGTAGTACCATATCACCCCAATAGAGCGCTTCGCTCTCAGACTGCAGGCTTACTTGTAGTTCCTAGGGTTTGTAAGAGTAGAATGGGAGGCAGAGCCTTCAGCTTTCAGGCTCCTCTCCTGTGGAACCAGCTCCCAATTCAGATCAGGGAGACAGACACCCTCTCTACTTTTAAGATTAGGCTTAAAACTTTCCTTTTTGCTAAAGCTTATAGTTAGGGCTGGATCAGGTGACCCTGAACCATCCCTTAGTTATGCTGCTATAGACGTAACTGCTGGGGGTTCCCATGATGCACTGTTTCTTTCTCTTTTTGCTCTGTATGCACCACTACTGCATTTAATCATTAGTGATCGATCTCTGCTCCCCTCCACAGCATGTCTTTTTCCTGGTTCTCTCCCTCAGCCCCAACCAGTCCCAGCAGAAGACTGCCCCTCCCTGAGCCTGGTTCTGCTGGAGGTTTCTTCCTGTTAAAAGGGAGTTTTTCCTTCCCACTGTAGCCAAGTGCTTGCTCACAGGGGTCGTTTTGACCGTTGGGGTTTTACATAATTATTGTATGGCCTTGCCTTACAATATAAAGCGCCTTGGGGCAACTGTTTGTTGTGATTTGGCGGTATATAAAAAAAATTGATTGATTGATTGATTGACTTTATTTTCTCATCACCTTCTGTTGCCATGGAAAGGACCAGCAGTACCTAACGCCAAAATGTGGCTATGAGGGCTGTCCAACACTTTATATCTGGAAAAAAAAAAGATTTCTGCTGAAGGACAATCTGTCACTATTTCAGAACATTTGCCAACTCTTTATAGATCTTATAATCTGTGTCTGTATGAATGACTATTATAATTTTGGACTAAATTATTTCATTTCTCCCTCCGCATCGTTTATATCTTTGTAGTTTGTTAGTTTTTTAAGTATTTTTTTATATATCCAAAAATTCTTCAGCTTCACTTTGTAAATTAAAAATTGTATAATTTAAAGTGTTCAAAATGTTATGACAAAAAAAAAAAAAACAGTTTCCAAAAAACCATCCTCTATTGTAATCTGTTTCATGTTTTCAGTTACAAAGAAGGATGTCAGAGGAAAATGAGGACTGAAGAAGTGTTGTTAGTGTACGTTAACTCAATTCATCATCACAGTTTGTACAGAGGAGTCTGTGCTCGGTGTAAAAATGTCTTATGCCCAAATCTGTGACCTAGTGCTCTTTTTCTGTAAATGTAGTCATGACAGAGGACCACTATCACTGCATATATTAATATGAACCCTCCACATTCTCTATTCCACCCCCTTTCCCCTTTGTATCTCCCCCCAGAACACCCCACCCTTACCTGCCTGCCAAAGAAGTCCTGTCTTTTGAGACACCCCTAGCCCAAGTAAAAAATCTTGGTGTTTTTGACAAAACACTTTCCTTTGACTCTCATATTGAGGATGCCACTAGAATCGCCTTGTTTCATTTGAGAAACATCGCTAATGGCGCCTTCACACTGTGAAGGCGCCATTAGCGATGTAACTTCGTGTTATATGTGAAGTTCACACATAACACGAAGTTGGGCGAATGAGGCCAAAAGCATCTGGGGAAAAACAAACAAATTGGCGAATTCCAGCCGCTGTCGAGAGGGACAGACGATCGGACAGCTGTGTACAGATGTCGTACAATCCCCGGAAATGATTTCATGCACGCTCGTGTGCACATGCACACACCAGTGCAACCACGTGAGAGGTGCACTCACACAGCAGCGGAAGCGATTATTAAGTGTACAAATGTATACAAATTGATGAAATGTGTAAGGGACAACCCAGTCTCGTGGCATGTCATGATTCAGGAGCACGAAATTACATTAATCTGTTGGTTCATGATATTGTTACAAAAACGCCTCATTTTCATTATGGTTAAGGTTAGGGTTGGAGGTGGGAGTAGGGTTAGTAATATTGAGTTAAAAAAATTACTGGTCATGATGTGTAATTGTTGCCTGATGACTTGACGTGTTGGACATGATGAAACAAATGTTTTTTATTTGCCCGTTAAAATATTTAATTCCTGTTATAAAGAGCAGACAATGCAAGAATTATCGTTCTTCTGTTCCTTTATGTTCATGAACCATGGCTATGGATGTAAACAAGGAATTAATGAACTGACATGAATGAATTGATGCACTCATATCATGAACACATCAGCCGGCACCGGTGTCGAGCTGTCTGCCCAATCAGCACGCAGTGCGCTGAAGGACACCGCATCATGTGGACTATAACTCACTTGGTGTATGTAACATTTGGCTCGCCAGCTGTTCACATGATCAGATGGATATTTTCACATGGGCCAACTTGGCCGATGGTGCCTGTAGTGTGTACTGAGGCGTGCATCGTGGTGGCCTGTTGAGAGGTGATATTCTTCATGACATGATATGTGTTTTCCAGCTGTGAGTAGTGATGACACAGCAGTCAGGTGCAACTCTGGCTGCATGGTCATCACTGTGTGCACTAAATATGGAATGGTAAATGGACTGCATTTATAGCACTTTTCCATCTGCATCAGATGTTTAAAGTGCTTTACACATTAATGCCTTACATATTCATGCCGATATGAGGCTGCTGCCACACAAGGCGCCCACTACACACCGGGAGCAACTATGGGATCAAAGACATTGCCCAAGGGCCCTTAGTGATTTTCCAGTCAGGCTGGCCCCCACAGAGGAAGAGGAAGGCTGTGGAGGGTGAAAACCATCTGCAAATTGAGCTAATTGTTGTGTGGGCCGCCAGAAGAGGAGGTACTGCTGGCCCACCACCAGAGGGCCCTGCCTGAAGTGCGGGCTTCAGGCACGAGAGGGTGCTGCCGCCACGGACACAACCGGGAGTGACAGCTGTCACCCATCATTTCATCACTCCATAAAAGCCGGATGTCATCTCCACCTCGCTGCCGAGATATCATCTACCTGTGAAGGTAATATTCTCTGCTGTATCTGAACTTAACACTGACTTTATAGTCTGAACTTCTTTGCAGCCGTTTTCCTGTGGTGTTGCCTTATCTGTGGGATTGGCATTTGGTGTGATCAGCGACGGCTTCGCTTCACACCCCAACCAGATAAGTGGTTAACAGGAGCTGCACAAGTGTGTGATTAGAGGTGGAGGTGACTTTCCACCTTCTGACTGTTTTTGTTACTGGGTGTGCACACACCCACATCTCACTGTTTGTGCTCCTCGTCAGCAGTACCAGATCCGTCGGGGACGGTGATCACCTGGGGATTCGGGACTTGGCGGCTCCAGTATTCACCAGGTTCGTGTGGCGGCGGAAATCGTGTGGTTACGGCTCTTCTCAGGACAGACGTCTTCTATCCTCGAGCCTGCCCACATGTCACCTTTGTGTATTGACTGCTATCAGATTCTGAGATTGTCTGTATATTCGTTGTGCACATTCACAACATTAAATTGTTACCTTTTGGCTCATCTATTGACCGTTCATTTGCGCCCCCTGTTGTGGGTCCGTGTCACTACACTTTCCCCAACAGGATATCTCAGCCAACGAGGGGCGTCAACCATCTGTTGGACAGCCAATGGAAGAGCAGGGTGCACAGGCGTCGGCGGGAGGCATGATTGGTGAGTTGCAGCACATCCTCACCGCCTTTACCGCTCGGATGGACCTGATAACCGAGCAAAACGTCATCCTTAATCGCAGGATGGAGGCTCTCACTGCGCAGGTGGAAGCGCGCGTTCAGGGCGCTGCTGCAGCTCCTCCTCCTGCCGACCCGGTGCCGAATACAGACATTCCACTGGTCATTCAACGACCCCCCCCACCATCCCTTGAAGCATACATAAGCCCCCCAGAGCCGTACGGAGGTTGTGTGGAGACGTGCGCGGACTTTCTTATGCAGTGTTCGCTCGTCTTTGCACAACGTCCCGTGATGTACGCGTCTGACGCCAGCAAGGTGGCTTATGTGATTAATTTGCTTCAAGGCGAGGCACGCGCTTGGGCTACAGCGCTTTGGGAACAGAGTTCACGGCTCCTCGCCTCTTATACTGGGTTTGTGAGGGAGCTCAGAACTGTTTTTGATCACCCTAACAGAGGCGAAACCGCGTCTACCGTGCTGCTGTCAATGAGACAGGGGCGCCGCAGCGCAGCCGAATATGCAGTCGACTTCCGCATCACGGCTGCGAGATCTGGCTGGAATATGACTGCGCTCCACGCCGCCTTCATAACGGACTGTCGTCGGTCCTGAAGGAGCACCTGGTGGCTAAGGAGGAACCGCGGGATTTGGCTGAGCTTATCGATTTGGTTATACGATTGGACAATCAGTTAGAAGGACGCCGACGGGAGCGAGGCGAAAGTCCGAAAGAGAGCCGTCTTCCCCACGCTCCACAGCCACAGCGCTCCATGTGGCTACAGCTCCCCCTGCTGACGGTGCTAGGGACACGAGCAGGGCCACATTCAGACAGAGGAGGCTGGTCCGCGGGGAGTGTTTTGTCTGCGGCTCGAGTGAGCATCAGCAGAGAGACTGCCGCAAATGGTCAAAACACAAATGCCCGCCCTTAGAGACTGGGCTGAGGGGGGTCAAACATTCACGTGGGTCATACACATCTGTCAACACGACTCCCAGTTAAAATCCTGAGCGGGGATTTAACCCTTCAAGCCCCAGCACTGGTGGACACGGGGTCAGAAGGGAATCTGCTGGATAGCAGATGGGCAAGGGAGGTAGGGCGCCCTCTGGTGGCGCTTTCTTCGCCAGTGAAGGTGCGAGCACTAGATGGCACTCTTCTCCCTTTTATCACACACAAGACACTACCTGTAACCCTGGTAGTGTCTGGGAATCACCGGGAGGAGATTGAGTTTTTTGTAACTCCTTCTACCACCCGCGTGATTTTGGGCTTCCCATGGATGATTAAACACAATCCCCGGATTGATTGGCCGTCTGGGGTTGTGACTCAGTGGAGCGAAACCTGCCACCGGAAGTGTTTAGGATCCTAGGTTCCTCCCTGTAAATGCTAATGAGGAGGTTAAAGTCCCTCCAGTCTGACGGCGGTGCCGGTTGAGTACCACGACCTTGCTGACGTCTTCAGCAAGGATCTGGTACTCACCCTTCCCCCGCACCGTCTGTACGATTGTGCCATTGATTTGGTCCCGGGCGCTGAGTACCCATCCCAGGCTGTACAACCTCTCACGTCCTGAGCGCGAATCAATGGAGACCTACATCTGGGACTCATTAGCTGCCGGGCTGATCCGGAATTCCACCTCCCCGATGGGTGCATGTTTCTTTTTTGTGGGCAAGAAAGATGGCGGACTCCGTCCATGCATTGATTACAGGGGGCTGAATGACATAACGGTTCGTAATCGATACCCTTTACCCCTGTTGGATTCAGTGTTCACCCCCCTGCATGGAGCCCAACTTTCACCAAACTGGACCTTAGGAATGCGTATCACCTGGTTCGGATCCAGAAGGGAGATGAATGGAAGATGGCATTTAACACTCATTAGGTCATTTTGAGTACCTGGTCATGCCGTTCGGCCTCGTAACGCCCCCGCGACATTCCAAGCTTTGGTTAATGACGTCTTGCGGGACTTCCTGCACCGATTCGTCTTCGTATATCTGGATGACATACTCATCTTTTCCCCGACCCGAGACTCATGTCCAGCATGTACGTCAGGTCCTGCAGCAGTTGTTGGAGAACCGGCTGTTTGTGAAGGGTGAGAAGTGTGAGTTCACCGCACCTCTTTGTCCTTCCTGGGGTTCATCATCTCCTCCAACTCCGTCGCTCCTGATCCGGCCAAGGTTGCAGCGGTGAGAGATTGGCCCCAACCAACAAGCCGTAGGAAGCTGCAACAGTTCCTCGGCTTTGCAAATTTCTACAGGAGTTCATTAAGGGCTACAGTCAGGTAGTTAGCCCCCTGACAGCCCTGACCTCTCCAAAAGTCCCCTTCACCTGGTCGGATCGGTGCGAAGCCGCGTTCAAGGAGTTGAAACGCCGGTTCTCGTCTGCACCAGTTCTGGTGCAGCCCGACCCTAGCCGCCAGTTCGTGGTTGAAGTGGACGCCTCTGACTCAGGGATAGGAGCCGTGCTATCCCAGAGCGGAGAGACCGATAAGGTTCTTCACCTGTGTGCCTACTTTTCTCTCACCGTGGTCCTCAGTTCTCCTCACAGGTTTGGAGGAGTTTCTGCAGAGAACTGGGGGCCAACGTGAGCCTCTCTTCCGGGTATCACCCTCAGACGAATGGACAGCAGCAGAGCGGGCCAACCAAGAACTTGAACAGGCCCTCCGCTGTGTTACATCCACGCACCCATCGGCCTGGAGTCACCATCTGGCCTGGATCGAGTACGCCCATAACAGCCAGGTGTCCTCTGCCACTGGCCCTCCCCATTTGAGGTGTGTCTGGGGTACCAGCCCCCATTGTCCCCGTGGGTGGAGGGAGAGGTCGGTGTGCCCTCGGTCCAGGCCCACCTGCGAAGATGCCGTCGGGTGTGGCGCACCGCCCGTTCTGCCTTGTTGAGGCCCGTATGAGGGCTAAGGCCCATGCAGACCGCCGGTGTTCCCCAGCCCCTGCTTACCAGCCCGGGCAGGAGATGTGGCTTTCAACGAAGGACATCCCCCTCCAAGTGGACTCACCCAAACTCAAGGACAGGTATATTGGTCCATTCAAGATCCTCAAAGTCCTCAGTCTGGCCGCAGTGAAGCTCCAGCTCCCAGCTTCACTGCGGGTCCACCCGGTTTTTCATGTTTCCCGGATCAAGCCACACCACACCTCACCCCTCTGTGCTCCCGGACCGGCGCCGCCTCCTGCCCGGATCATCAATGGGGAGCCTGCATGGACGGTTCGCAGGCTCCTGAACGTCCGTCGGTAGGGCCGGGGGTTTCAGTATCTGGTGGACTGGGAGGGGTATGGACCTGAAGAACGCTCCTGGGTGAAGAGGAGCTTCATCCTGGACCCGGACCTCCTGGCCGACTTCTACCGACGTCACCCGGACAAAGCCTGGTCGGGCGCCAGGAGGCACCCATTGAGGGGGGGTCCTGTTGTGTGGGCCGCCAGAAGAGGAGGTACTACTGGCCACACACCAGAGGGCGCCCTGCCTGAAGTGCGGGCTTCAGGCACGAGAGGGCGCTGCCGCCACGGACACAACTGGGAGTGACAGCTGTCACCCATCAATTCATCACTCCATAAAAGCCGGATGTCATCTCCACCATCGTTGCCGAGATATCATCTACCTGTGAGGTAATATTCTCTGCTGTATCTGAACTTAACACTGACTTTATAGTCCTGAACTTCTTTGCAGCCGTTTTCCTGTGGTGTTGCCTTATCTGTGGGATTGGCGTTTTGGTGTGATCAGCGACGGCTTTCGCTTCACACCCCAACCAGCTAAGTGGTTAACAGGAGCTGCACGAGTGTGTGATTAGAGGTGGAGGTGACTTTCCACCTTCTGACTGTTTTGTTACTGGTGTGCACACACCCACATCTCACCTGTTTGTGCTCCTCGCGCAGCAGTACCAGATCGACAGTCGGGGACGGTGATCACCTGGGAATTCGGGACTTGGTGGCTCCAGTATTCACCAGGTTCGGTGGCGGCGGAAATCGTGTGGGTTCCGGCTCTTCTCAGGACAGACGTCTTCTATCCTCGAGCCTGCCCACACGTCACCTTTGTGTATTGACTGCTATCAGATTCTGAGATTGTCTGTATATTCGTTGTGCACATTCACAACATTAAATTGTTACCTTTTGGCTCATCTATTGACCGTTCATTTGCGCCCCCTGTTGTGGGTCCGTGTCACTACACTTTTCCCAACACTAATAGGATTAATAATGGAATGGTTTAATAGTGTTGAATGCTTGGTCTCGAAAGTCACCATCCATTGAATTCTATGACATGTGACATATGTTACCCCATAACGTGATAACTAAGTATGACACATGGTCCAAACTATTCCTTTTTAAAACCATGTTAATGCAGCTAAAAAGTTGCATACCTTTTTATCAAAATTGGAGCAACTTTACCTTTTGACCCCTGTACAAACTGACACTGACCTTTGTCACCATTCTTGCTGTTTTTATCCCATACAGTGGTCTGTAAAAGTTTGGACACCCTTGATGATTTCCATGATTTCCTTTATAAATCATTGGTTGTTTGGATCAGTATTTCAGTTAAATATATCAGATAGCAGACAGTGATATTTGAGAAGTGAAATGAAGTTCATAGGATTTACAGAAAGTGTGCAATAATTCTGTAAACAAAAATTAGGCAGGTTCATAAATTTGGGCACCCCAAAAGAAAAAATACATCAATATTTAGTAGATCCTCCTTTTGCAGAAATAACAGCCTCTAATGCTTCCTATAGCTTCCAATGAGAGTCTGGATTCTGACTGAAGGTATTTTGGACCATTCTTTTTACAAAACATCTCAGGTTTGTTGGTTTTTGAGCATGGACAGCCCACTTAAAATCACACCACAGATTTTCAATAATACGAGGTCTGTTAGAAAAGTATCTGACCTTTTTATTTTTTTCAAAAACCATATGGATTTGAATCATGTGTGATTGCATCAGCCAAGCTTGAACCTTCGTGCGCATGCGTGAGTTTTTTTCACGCCTGTCGTTGCGTCATTTGCCTGTGAGCAGGCTGTGTGTGAGCAGTGGTCCACCCCTCTCATTGGATTTTTATTGCGAATAAATGTCTGAACGATTTGGAGCTTTTGCTGCATCAATTTTTTCCAGAAACTGTGAGAGACCTCCAGGTGGACACCATTCGGAAAATTCAGATGGCTTTCAGGGACGATTTTATGGGGATTACACAGATTAAGGAGTGCTCCAGCCGGTTAAAGACCGCCCACAGCTGCTGAGAGCGCACCGAGCGCCGATCGACAGGCTGAATCAACCAGATCATTTCCAACGTGAAGGCTTTGTTGATCCGGGACGTCGTCTGACTTTCACAAAAATGGCAGGAGACATGGACATCAGTACTTTTTCGGCACATTCCACTGTTACAGGAGTTTTTTTCATGGAAAGAGAAGTGAGGGATGGGCCACGAGCCGTTCATGGCGCGGGACAAAACCACCTCCGTGTTGGTCTCACAGGATGGCTTTGAGATGGCTTTCAGATGGTTTTCGGTGGTTTTTCAGTCGTGTGACTATCCGAGAAATTGTGGATGAGCCTGGACATGCCAGAACATGTCCTGTGAGGCTTCATCACGGTGTTTGCTTTGCACCATGCGGCACTGCCAGCGACGCGCGGAATTCCTCCCGCTCCTCTTTCCATGACAAAAACTCCTGTAACAGTGGAATGTGCCATTCATTTCCAAACTGGACGCTGTGTTTTATCCGGGATGTCGTCTGACTAGCACAGGAATTGCGGAAGACGTGGACATCAGCACTTTTTCGGCACATTGACCAGATCATTTCCAAGTGAAGTCTGTGTTGATCCGGGACGTCGTCTGACTACCAGAGAAATGGCAAGAGAGGTGGACATAGCACTTTTCGGCACATTACACTGTTACAGGAGATTTTGTAATGAAAGACGTGCGGCGGAACTCACGCGTCAGGACAGAGCCGCGTAATGGCGCAGAACAAAAAAGCACCTCCGTGTTGTAAGTCTCATGGGACATGCCCAGCTCTTCCACCATTCGGAAGATTCAGACGGCTTTGGGTGGCTTTTCAGTCGAGTAAGTATCCGAGAAATTGGTCGAAGATCTGGGCATGCCACAACATGTCCTGTGAGACCAACACAGAGGTGCTTTCATTCCGCGCCATTAGCGGCTCCGTGGCGAATTCCTCTGCGCCTGTTTTCATGACAAAATCTCCTTTAACAGTGGAATGTGCCGGGAAAACTGCTATGTCCACCTTTTCTGCCATTTCTCTGGTAGTCAGACGATGTCCTGGATCAACACAGGATTGAGTTTGGAAAGGATCTAGTCGTTTCAGCCTGTCGATCACCCCTCGGAGTGCGGCGCGCCCTCCGCCATTGTGTGCCGTCTTTAAACCAGCTGTAACACTCCTTAATCTGTGTGATACCCATAAAATCGTCCCTGAAAGCCATCTGAATTTTCCAAATGGTGTCCACCTGGCTGTCTCATTTCCAAAGTGAACGCTGTGGTGATGTGGGACCGTCGTGTGACTATCCGAGAAATTGCGGAAGAGGTGGACATCAGCACTTTTTCAAACATTCCACTGTGACAGATTTTGCCATGAAAGAGTGGCGGTGAAAATCATGCCGATGGCTTTGGCACGAAGCTGACGGCGGAGCAAAAGCGCCTTTGTGTTGAAGTCTCACAGGACGTGTTGTGACATGCCCACCTCTTCCACAATTTCTCGGATAGTCACATGACTGAAAAGTCACAGAAAGCCATCTGAATCATCCGAATGGTTTCCACCTGGCTGTCGCCCAGTTTCTGGCAAAATTTGATGCGGCGCTGCTCCAGTCGTTCCATCTTTTTCCTTGGAATGAAAAAACGCCGAGCGCATGACACACACCTCACACAAAGGCTGCTTACCAGAAAATGATGCAATCGACAGGCGTGAAAAAGTTCATGCATGCGCACGAAGGTTCAAGGTTTGCTCATGCAAGCACACGTGATTCAAATCCATCAGGTTTTTGAAAAAAATAAAAAGGTCTGATACTTTTCTAACAGACCTCGTATTTCAACACCTGCCAATCATCAGAAATTCTGGCCCTCAAAGACCTGTTAGTCCGCCTCTAAAAAGTCCACCTCCACTCCACTTATCATTCCAAATTAAAAGCACCTATTTGAGGTTGTTAGCTGCATAAACACACCTGTCCACCCCACACAATCAGTAAGACTCCAACTACTAACATGGCTAAGACCAGCTGTCCAAAGACACCAGAGACAAAATTGTAGACCTCCACAAGGCTGGAAAGGGCTACGGGGCAATTGCCAAGCAGCTTGGTGAAAAAAAAGATCAACTGTTGGAGCAATTATTAGAAAATGGAAGAAGCTAAACATGACTGTCAGTCTCCCTCGGACTGGGGCTCCATGCAAGATCCCACCTCGTGGCGTATCAATGATCCTAAGAAAGGTGAGGAATCAGCCCAGAACTGCACGGGATGAGCTGGTCAATGATCTGAAGAGAGCTGGCACCACTGTTTCCAAGGTTACTGTGGGTAATACACTAAGACGTCATGGGTTAAAATCATGCATGGCACGGAAGGTTCCCCTGCTCAAATCAGCACACATCCAGGCCTGTCTTAAGTTTGCCCGTGACCATTTGGATGATCCACAGGAGACATGGGAGAAAGTTATGTGGTCAGATGAGACCAAAATAGAACTTTTTGGACTTAATTCCACTCGCCGTGTTTGGAGGAAGAAGAATGCTGAGTACCATCCCAAAAACACCGTCCCTACTGTGAAATATGAGAGTGGAAGCATCAGGCTTTGAGGGTGCACATGGGACAGGACGAGTGCACTGCATTAAGGAGAGGATGACCGGGGCCATGTATTGCGAGATTTTGGGGAACAACCTCCTTCCCTCAGTTAGAGCATTGAAGATGGGTCATGGATGGGTCTTCCAACATGACAATGGCCCGAAGCACACAGCCAGGATAACCAAGGAGTGGCACCGTAAGAAGCATATCAAGGTTCTGGAGTGGCCTGGCCAGTCTCCAGACCTAAACCCAATAGAAAATCTTTGGAGGGAGCTCAAACTCTGTGTTTCTCAGTGACAACCCAGTAACCTGACTGATCTAGAGAAGATCTTTGTGGAGGAATGGGCCAAAATCCCTGCTGCAGTGTGTGCAAACCTGGTGAGAAACTACAGGAAACGTTTTACCTCTGTAATTGCAAACAAAGGCTACTGTACCAAATATTAACATTGATTTTCACAGGTGTTGAAATACTTATTTGCAGCAGTAACATACAAAAAAATTATTATAAAATCATACATTGTGATTTCCGGGTTTTTTAGATTATGTCTCTCACAGTGGACATGGACCTAAGATGAAAATTTCAGACCCCTCCATGATTTCTAAGTGGGAGAACTTGCAAAATCGCAGGGTGTTCAAATACTTATTTTCCTCACTGTACAAAATGCAAAGCTTGCTCTGTGCATAATTTCTCCAATCACAGCCAGATAAGCCCATAACTTCTCCTTGGTTGTCTGGGTGTCTTGGTGGCTTTCCTCACTTTTCTACTTCTTGCGCAGTCACTCAGTTTTTGAGAACTCTACTCCACACAGATTTACCATAAAGTGCCATATTGTTTGCATTTCTTTGTAACTGATGTAAATAAAGTCTGAAACATATTCAGTGGCAGCTTTACCATCAGAGAGCCTCGTCCACAAACTACCACAAAAGACTCCAAGCTGTCGTTGATGTTAAAGGGGCAATACACAGTATTAATAACAGGGGTATGTAAACCTTTGATCAGGGTCATTTGGGTAGTTTTCTCTTGTCATTTTGATTTAAAAAGAGGAAACACAGTTGTTTGACAATAAATGCCTTCACCCAAACACTAACCATGAGTGAAAAGTTTTGGTGTTGTCATTCATATTCTCTTAAAAATGGCCTAAAAAGCAAAAATTCTGCCAGGGTATGTAAACTTTTGAGCACAACTGTATACAGGATCTTCTGGATGGAGCTGCAGCTCAAACAGAGAGAAAAAAAATTAGGTGGCAGAGAGATGACAAATAAGGTATAATTTGTCAGCATTAAATAACAAGAAAAATAGAAAACAGTACTATGGTGATCACCGGCCACTAACCCTAAGCTTCACTAAAACACCCAGACTTTAGATAAAGTTAAGGCAGCGACCTGCTCTGTTTCCTAATAAAATTAATTTAAAAGGGTAGAAACTACTATACTATGCCAGTATGCTAGCCATACGAAAGGGAAAATATGTGCGTCTTGAGTCTGCACTTGAAAGTCTCTACAGAATCTGACTGTTTTATTGACACAGGGAGACCATTCCACAGAACAGGGGCACAATAAGAGAAAGCTCTGTGACCCGCAGACTTCTTATTCACCCTAGGGACACAAAGTAGTCCTGCACCCTGAGAACGTAGAGCCTGGGCCGGTACGTAGGGTTTAAGTCAGGAGGTGCAAGTCTGTGAATAATTTTAAGACAACAAAAGTGGTGTGTTTCAGACCTCATCCCAATGCCTCAGATTTTTACAAACCTCGAGAACAAACACTGGAACTGCTTCTGCCCACGTGAATCTTGGCTCGATATTTCAATGACTTTGTAGCAACCCTTGACATCAAGACAAGGACACTTTTTACTTTTCGCTAAGTCATTTGGTCCATTAATATTATTAGTAAAATCTAAGAATACATGTCATGGATTTCTCCATGTGTATTTATTTTTTCAGTATGTTTGCACAAAGGTCAACTTCTTTAGAGAAAATAGTGAAGGGCAGCTTACAGTTTTATTAGACTGGATGAGCGACACAGTCTCATTGGTCTGCACTGGATGTATAGATGGTTTGTCTCATCCTACTGGAGTGCTAATTGGGATTTTCTCTGTCTAAAATTTAATGTCGTTGCTCAGTCATGGTAGTGAGGCCTTTCATTTTAAAGTTGCCAAGATAATTTGTCACCTGTTTTTTTCCCCTGATTGAAAATAAAGCAGGTGTTCCTCTCACCATCAAACAAGCAAGAAAGCTTACGTGTGTGTGTGTCACACAGTACTGTGTGATATTACGTTCCCTTCCTCTAATTGCTACAGGTTTACAAGCAAGAATGGATATAGCAGTGAGCTGCAACTGTGATCTACAATGGCCTTAAAAGTTTTGGCAACCATTGTGCTTTTACATATTCTAAAACATTATTATTATTATTATTAATAATAATATAACTAAGGCAAAGCGTTGGACAGAACATTGACGTAGGTTGATGTAAATATATCATGTTGATTGTATGTGATACACCATATAGTAGTTCAAATTGCTTGGGTGTACGAAGGCCATGAGATGAAGGTATTTTAAATAGACTGACACGATTTGTTAATGATAAACTATGGTAGGCTTTAATGGTACATATACATGTGGGTTTATTAAAGGAATTCATGAAAATATCATTGCTAAGTAGAATATCAAGAACAGAAATGTCTTTATTCTTGATTTATTGAATGATCAATGTAATTTACAACAACAGTAAATAATATGTTTGTCGTTAACATTAAAGAACAAAGCTCCTCACCATCCCACCATGTCATTTAGGTCCTTCAGACTTTTTTTTTCAGTAAAATGGTTCTGGGGAGCATTAGCATGGATAAAACTCTTCAGTAATCCTGTTAATTTTGTTTGTGTGGGGAGAAAACGTAATCTGCTGTGTTTATTGGATAACACCAGGTTGCTGCCAAAGTAGTGATTTTATTTCATAGTTTAACCTCAGCTGTAACATTACATACACTCACTGGCCAATTTATTAGGTACGCCTGTTCAATTGCTTTGTTAATACAAATAGCTAATCATCCAATCACATGGCAGCAACTCAATTCATTTAGACATCTTGACGTGGTGAAGACTTGCTGAAGGTCAAACCGAGCATGAGAAGGTGGATGAACGGGGATTTAAGTGACTTTGAACGTAGCATGGTTGTTGGTGCCAGACGGGTTGGTCTGCTGATTTACTCAGATTTTCACGTACAACCATCTCTAGGGTTTACAGAGAATGGCCCAAAAAAGAGAAGATATCCAGTGCAGGCAGCTTTGTGGATGAAAATGCCTTGTTGATGTCAGAGGTTAGAGGAGAACGGGCAGACTGGTTGAATGGATGACTGCGTGATGGAATCATGTCAACATGAACCAACATCAATAAAGACTGTTACCTTGTTGAATCTACACCACAAAGAATTAAAGCAGTTTTACGGGCAAACGGGCCCAATCCAGTACTAGCAAGGTGTACCTAATAAAGTGGCCGGTGAATGTATTTTTTTGTGATTAGCCTGACATTGACAAACCAGCCATGGCACCTCCAGCTCCTTACATTTAAATACAAGAGAACATTTTGTTATCAGTCCTTGATGTGCCAGCAGCATCTTCATCTTATTATATTCCAGAATTAAACTTTTGGTGCCATAATATATTGATGTTAGCAGAGGTGATGGTGTAGTGGTTAAGCTGTTGGGCTTGAGACCAGAGGATCCTCAGTTCAAATCCCAGTCTGAGCAGATAATCACTAAGGGCCCTTGGGCAAGGTCCTTAATCCCCTATTTGCTTCCAGTGTGTAGTGAGTGCCTTGTATGGCAGGACCCTAACATTGGAGTGAATGTGATGCATTATTGTAAAGCGCTTTTGAGTGTCTGATGCGGATGAAAAAGCTCTATATAAATGCAGTCCATTTACCATTTGATGTTCGCTGTAAGAAGACAGTGCGGTGTTCAGTGTTGTAGTGCAGACCTTGGTTTTGTGTATTTGATAAGGTTGATTGGTAGGTGGATTTCCTTTAATGGGAGCACATATATAAACCCTCAAATACCTCAAAGGCGATTATATAAAAAAAAAAAACTGTATTTTGCAAAAATGCAATGGAAATCCTTATTTCTGAAATTATAGGTCACATGATGTAAATAAAGGATCACATGACATTTTAAAATACATGAAATGGTCCATGTGGATGGAAGAAGAGCTTGTTATACCTTATAAGAGACGATGTGACGGCAATATTGAATAAGAAAACAGCAAAAACCTCATATTTCGTAGGACTTAGCCTTCCGTCGCCGTGACTATATAACAGTTGTCACCGGATGATTTTAATTATTTAGTTTATATATATATATATATATATATATATATACGAGGTCTGTCAATAAAGTAACGGTCCTTTTTATTTTTTCATTCATATGTTTTTACGTCAGACATGCTTGAACCCTCGTGCGCATGCGTGAGTTTTTCCATGCCTGTCGGTGACGTCATTCGCCTGTGAGCACGCCTTGTGGAAGGAGTGGTCCCGCCCCCTCATCGGATTTTCATTGTCTGGAAATGGCGGAATGATTTGCACTTTTTTTCCATCAGAATTTTTTCAGAAGCTGTTAGAGACTGGAAACCATTTGAAAAATTTATCTGGCTTTCGGTGAAAATTTTACGGGCTTCACAGAGAATAAGGAATGTTACTACAGCTTTAAGGATGGCTTTAAGGACGCTCGGCGCGCCGCGCTCCGAGCTGCGATGATGAGGCAGAAAACGCAAGATCATTTCTAAGCTGATGGCTCTGTGGATACGAGACCGTCGTGTACACTTTCTCTGGTTATCACAAGAGCTGGACATCAGCCATTTTCCGGCAGATTTCACTTTTAATAAGAGATTTTGTCATGGAAAGCCGCGCGGAGACTTCGTGCGTAAAGGCCGATTCGCTGTTTGAGCGAGACAAAGAACACCTCCGTTTCGGCGTGTCATGGGACAAGTTGGGACATGCCTATCTCAGCTTTCAATGCTTACCAGTCCAGTAAGTATCAGAGAAATTGTGGAGAGCTGGGCATGTCCTAACGTGTCCACTTATATATATATAAGGTGAATGAGGGTGAGGCAGCCTATTAGATAATTAATAGCTAATAGGCTAAGCTATAATTGTAGCAGTATAACTGTATTAAAAAAGGCTCATATATAATATGTTATAGGTCATGTTATTTCCTCTTCTGTCCTCCGGTGGCTCATCAGTTTCTGTCCGTCAGTCTGTTCAGGGATAACTCTCTCTCTCTCTCTCTCTCTCTCTGATTGCCTGTCTGTCCTAGTATGCTGACACATGCGCGCTCTGGTTCTTCTGCCGTTCTTCCTGTTTGTTCAGCTGTAGATCTCTCAGTCTGGCTGTTTTCTGTTCCCCTGATCGTCGTACGGCTGCTCAAACTCCTCTCCGGGTAGATTCCCACGGCACCTGCTGCCTCCCATTCCCGTCCTCAGGCCTGTTCTGTTCAGCTGACTTGTAATCTGTCCATCAGTCTGACTGTGCGTCTGCCCGCCCAGCGCATGCAACCAGCCATCAGTCCATCAGAGCACCGATCATCTTGTCCCCTGATGTCTGCACCCCCCACCCTCCTCCACTGTGCGTGTTCGGTTGGTGGACTCGTGTGTCTGCGATGAACCATCATCTGTCGCGCTCTGTTCAATTAAAACGGTTATTATGTTCAGATCTGGAGTCTGTGTCTGCATTTGGGTTCCAATTCCTGCACGCTGTAGTAGAACGGAGGAACTTGAGAATGAAGCCAGCAGACACAAATCACTAGGACACGGCGCAAATTAAATCTTTTCTCCAGCAGATTCATTTATTGCTAAATCGTTTCCTTTCTGCCTCCAGTCCTGGTAGCAAACACAAATTTCCAGACAGTACCGAGTCCGAGACAATCGTTTCCCCAAGATTTGCATGACCCGGAATGGTTCCTATCCCCTAATTGGCGTTTTACAGACAGTTTCTATTTACACACATTTTCACAAACAAGTCAAATCGGTTAAACATGATGATTACTTGACAAAAAAAGTTTCATTATGATCAGCAAATCATATTTTATATAATTTTTCAAGCAGTATTTTCTGTTCTTTGAATGGCAGGGGTGGTGGTCAAGTGGTTAGTGGACTTGGTTTCAGTGTGGAAGGTTCTGGGTTCAAACCCCACCCCACTCCACATTTCTTCATGTAATGTGGAGTTGTGTCTTGAAGGGCATCTGCTGTAAAATTTGTGCCAAATCAACATGCAGACCCACCTTGGGTCTGCATGTTGATTTGAAAACAAGGGAGCAGCTGAAGGGTCTTACTGTCTTCTATTCTGATCCCTGAACAGAAATTCAATTTCAAATGTCTATATTCTATGCAGCCAAACATTCTACAAGTAGCAATAATTCTTGGTGTACACTGGCTAAAAACACCCCCCCCCCCAAATGTTTCCTTTTATCAAACATCATGTATGTTCAATCAGTTAGAATGTCAACTTTATTTTCACACAGTTGTTTAAATGTAATAGTTAAAAGTTACATTTTAATTTTCCCATACAGTTTCACCTATTACTGTCATAATTTTTACTTTCAGTTATCGTACTAATTTCACAATAGTGACAGTTATTACAGTCTATATTATAATAGCCAAGTGGCCTGTGTGTGTGTGTGTGTGTGTGTGTGTGTGTGTGTGTGTGTGTGTGTGTGTGTGTGTGTGTGTGTGTGTGTGTGTGTGTGTGTGTGTGTGTGTGTGTGGCTTTGAGAACAGTGAGACCGTGGACAGCTGACATTTGCCATTTGGTATGCTTATGTGTTTTGGGTCAGGGATGAACACTGAAAACAGAAAGTGATAGGACAAGTATTAGCAAATTTAGCTAAATAGCAAACAGTGGACATTGTGCTGCAATGCACCATGGGAGTTTGGGGATTGGGGTTTTAAATGTTGTTGTTGTTCATGTTAGTTTATCAGTGTTGTTAGTGCTATTGATGTTTTGTGTTTTTGTAGTTCAATTAGTTTAGCTAGTTTAGTTAAGTGTTATGTTGCTGTTACCATGAGTGACTTAAGGGTGAATCTGTCACAAAGGACATATCTGTCATGCTGCTGTTGGGGTGCACAGGATAATGTATTGAAGTTCTGTGTCTTATATACCAAACAAATCACATGTAAAAAGAATCCAGCTGTCATATTGATTATCATTAAAGTTGAAATTCATCACACGTTGCATTTATTTATGAATATTTATCAGGTTTTCATAATTTTTAATGCTTTTATGATGCATTAAATGTTGCTGAAACATTTGCACAGTCCTCCATGACTTTGCTGTGCTACCAGTGAAGTAGCAGGTCACAGAATCATGACAGTTCCTTGGGAAAGGTGCTATCCCTCAATGAGTTCCTCCTATAAGTTGAGGTAAGTTCTGTACAGGCCCCAAGGACCAGTGGTGCTGGTGTTCATTCCAGATTCTGCAGCATGAATCCTTCACAGGTTACATCCCCAGCCAAGGTCGGTACCAATTAACATCTGGGTGGACTGTGACGGTGTAGATGAAGTATCTTGCCCAAGGACATATGTAGACGGGTAGAGTGAGTGGGAATCAAACCCAGGTCAACATATTGGTAATCTAACTCCTACCCCATTGACCTGCCTGGTCTTATGGACCCTCGTATGACTTGGCAGTCCCTGGTCTTGGGTCCAGGTGAGGCTAGTCATGAATCTGTTTCATTCACACGTATTTGTGGTCATAAATTGTCCCCAGCGGTCTTGGATTTGAAGTTAAGCTTTTCCCTTTCTAATATCTGTTGTCACCCTGTTTTCTCCTCTTTAGTTTCCTCTTTCTAAGTCACATCCCTTCTCAAAACAGAACCCTCCCCCTTTCACCCCCAGCTCAGCTGTAGCTGTCATTCAATGTGGACAGCTGATGCGGTGCAGATCTATACACGTCTGCTTCTGTTCCTGGCAGGACGGCTGAGGTCTGTTATCGCTGCCGCGTTGGGACAGGTCTTGTTGGACCCTCCTGCAGAACTCTGCTTGGTGGCGTCACGTGATACTGACATAAATGTTTACCTTTTCTGTTCCACTTATGCCGTTTGGTATCACCCTGTTCTCCAAACAGGATCGGACCCTCCGCCCCCTCCCTCAGATCACAGATATTTATAGAGCCGTCGTCTGTCAGCCAGGACCACTTGCTTATCTTTGTGTATGTGTGTGTATGTGTGTGTGTGTGTGTGTGTGTGCCAAGCTCTATTTCTGACTGTATTGCCACACAGCCCACTCAGTCGGTCCGTCCATTCCGGTGTGTGTGTGTCTGTAGAGGTGTTTGTGTGACAGCTGGACTTCCAGGCCTCTGTTTAACCAACCAAACCTTTGAACCAGTGATTTTTACCACTTGAAGGTACGTTTCTGAGTGGCGTTAGTGAGGATTTACTCATCGACTGTGCCTTATATATATATATATATATATATATATATATATATATATATATATATATATATATATATATATATATATATATATATTATGTGTGGTGTTGATTGATGTCGAGTTGTTTACAAGGACTTTCACAGCTACAGGTCCGAGAGGGGCGGTTTGGGTTTCAGTTTGTGAGATTACATTCGAGACTGGACTGGGGTTCGAACAGTGGACTTGTCAGTGAAATGAGAGAAAACACAACCAAAAGCCTTTCTGCCTTCTGTGTGACATGCAGCTGAAGCATATTTTAACTGAGAGAGTTGAAGTGTTCCAGAGTGAGGAGGCACCAACTGATTGCTGACCTGTCATCTTGATCCTGGACATTGTTCCTCATCACTCATATTTGATTGATAATCTTTAATCCAGACCTTTGACCCTAATCATTCAGCTTTGCTCTTATTCCTGACCTTTGATCCTAGCTGCTGAGCTTTGATTACTGACGTTTTTTTCTATCCCTCAGTGTTGATCTTGATCCTTGGTGTCAGCCTCAGTTCCTGATTGATGAACTATTGATACTGATCACATATTTTTGATCCTGATGACCGAGCTTTGATTACTGACTTCTTTTATTTTTTACTCAGTGTTGATCTTTGGTGTAAACCTTAGTTCCTGATAGATGAACTTTGATCCTGATCACTGATCTTTGATTACATACCAATTATCACTCAGTGTTGATTTTAATCTTTGGTGTGAACCTCAGTTCCTGATTTGTTGAGCTTGCTCTTGATGTGTTGATCTTGATCCTCGGTGTAAGCCTCAGTTCCTGATTGATGAATCATTGATACTGATCACATATTTTTGATCCTGATGACCGTGCTTTGATTACTGACCTCTTTTATTTTTCACTCAGTGTTGATCTTTGGTGTAAACCTCAGTTCCTGATGGATGAACTTTGATCCTGATCACTTATCTCTGATTACATACCAATTATCACCCAGTGTTGATTTTAATCTTTGGTGTGAACCTCAGTTCCTGATAGATGAACTTTGATCCTGATCACTGTTCTCTGATTACATACCAATTAACACCCAGTGTTGATTTTAATCTTTGGTGTGAACCTCAGTTCCTGATTGCCAAAATTTGATCTTAATCACTCATGTTTGATCCTGATGGTTGAATGTTACCAAAGAAGTTATGATTTTACTGCTGTCTGTCTTCCTCTGTCTGTCTGTTAGTTAGCTTGTTTGTTTTGGTCAAAGACCACACCCAAATTCCACCCAAATGAGAGCATGCCTTTGATCTCTGATTTTACATCTGGCTCAGTGAGTGGCCCTTTGATCTTGATTGCTGAATAAACCCACATCCATAATTTCAAGATTAATTAGGAACAGAGATCAAAGACCAAAGTTAGGATCAAAGGAATGAGGATAAAGCATAACGTTAAACATCAAAGACCAGCTCCAACGCTTAATCTGGATCAGCACTAAAACGTAATCCACTCTTTCTTGACACAGTGTCTACATCTCCGCCAATTTTAACTGAAATCTTTTCTGGTGTGTGTGATATGTGTCTGGTGTGTTTGCTGGCAATAAAAACAAACAATCTAGAGCACCGTGCTCATAGAGCGCGAACCTCCACCAACACTAGTTTAAATTCCACAAATTTTTACTATCAGCTAAAATATAATACAAAATATAAATTAAAAGGGCTTTTCAATGTGAAAAGCAAATATCCTCTAAATCCACAATATGGCTCAGATATGGATCAAACGTCTATTCATTCAGAGTGACAGTCTGCACCTCACTGTCACAAATGAGAGTGATTGAGGCACTTTTGATTGAGATATAATGCAAAATGTACAACAATTTGGCTTTTCAATATTAAATTCAAATGTCCACAAAATCCGCAATCCAGATCGGATCCGGATCAAACTTTGTCAGGTGATAGTGAGTGCCAGTCTGCACCACACGTTCAAATATGAGAGTGATTGTGGCACATTTAATTAAGATATAATGTAAAATATACATTAAATGGGGTTTCAATGTTAAATGTGAATAGCCACAAAATCTGTAATCTGGATCAGATCCGGATCAGACTTTGTCAGGTGATAGTGAGTGACAGTCTGCACCTCACTTTCAAATATGAGAGTGATTGGGGCATGTTTAATTAAGATATAATGTAAAATATACATTAAAATGGGTTTTCTATGTTAAATGTGAACAGCTACAAAATCTGTAATCTGGATCAGATCTGGATCAAACTTTGTCAGTCGATAAAGGATACCATCCTACATAATGCTGTCACATATGAAAGAAAATGTTTTTTTTGACATAGTTATGAACTTTTGAAAATTTGTTCAGTGTTAAAAGATAGAGATTTTTCCAAGATGTTTCCTGACTTTGACCTTTTGGCCTATGACCTTAAAAATTGAATCAATTCTTGCCTATCAGGATATGAATCTTTGGTGAAGGTAAAAAGAAAATCTTAAAATTGATTGAACATCGCGTGACAACCATCATTTTTGACGTATTTTACTCTCTGACCTGGGTTATGGTAACAATGACATATTTACATGTAGTGGCATGTTTTACTGGCACCATAATGTATTTGTGATGTTTCGTGTTGATGTTGTGACAATTTGTGGTGACTTTTGCTGATATTTTTTATATTAAAAGAGGTCATGACAGTAAAGCAAAGTAGCAACGATGTTGCGACAGTTCCTTGACTGTGTCGTCTCCCCACCCGCTGCACCCAAGCTGGTGCACCCCCACCTCTTGAACGTAGTAATCATCTTGAAATGTGAGCATAATTGGAAATGTCCACACCAGTGGACCTGTGTGCTGGATCATGCACAGAGAAATATTATCAAAGCTGATGGTCCTTCCATAGAGACCTGCTACCAAAGACATCTAGTCTTCACCTTAAACCACTGATTAGCTTCTAAGTCTCCAAACCACACAGTAAATCAAGAAGCACCGGGATACCAAAGACTTGGACCTTCATTTTCCTGCAAAAATATCAGCATCACCAAACAGCTCTCTGGAGTGACCTCGGGGTTCCTTAAGTCCTTCCCAGTCATCTCCTGATCTCAGAGGCTGAGGACCCAGAGACATGACTGTCACTGCTGAGATAAACAACTGACTTCACAGCTTCAACACTTTTGCTACGTACACTTCTGATGGCAAAGTCCAGGGAGTCGTTGAAAGCCTAGACCTTAGTCTTGATTGCTACTCAAGTTCTGCAATCAGGGTGTCCAACAGTAAAGATCACATGATTGTCCACAAAGTCAAGGTCACTAAACCTCATATTGCCAACAAAGGTACCTAAGCCACTGGTTTCCAAAACCCTACCCAACACCCAGTCCATGCAAGCACTGGACAGGGTAGAAACAAGAACACATCCCAGAATGAAGTAGAACTCATCAAATTACATCCATGCTCAGAGCCTAGCATTGGAATACTCAAGTGTATTGAGTGACTATCTTCTGGTCCAGCTTGGTTCAAGGTCTTTTCTTAAAATTAATGTGTGCTCATCAGGTTCATGTTGGCTTTCAGGAAGTTGGTATTGGATCAGTTTCAAAACTCTGGACATACGACCTATTCTACTAGGACACAGGTGGCCTTTACCCCTCAAGCGACCAATCTATTTTAGTGACTAATATGACTGAGGGGGGTCATTTATGACCCCATTGACTTTATATTGGAATACTTCTATATATATAAAAAAAGGATTATTTAAGGGTTCTTAATATTTATTTCACACTCTAATATATTTGTCCATCATCTAATGTAATACACTATGGAATTAGATTTTTTTTTTTTTTTTTGCTTTTTCCAAAAAAGTGGCCAAAAAACACACACCTATAGAACAATATTACATTGGTTACATCTTGTAAAATGCACGTTACCTTTCTTTGCATTTTTTTTCTTTGAATAAAAAATGAAACCAATAAATCATAAAAAGTAAAGTTTCTTTGAGTGAAATATGCATTACAACGTGGTAGGATAATTATAGCATCAAAATATAGAAGACCGGTGACTAGTCCACCATATTGAGGTGGTCTGACATCTCAGCGATACGATCTTCACTGTCTGATGCTGACTCATCTCCATCATTGGAGCTTTTTCATCCTCACTCTGGGCATCAAGAATCAGTCTTGATGTTTGTGCAGCTGTAAATCTTGTTATTCTAGGTCTGTTGCTTCTTTGCAAAACAGTAAAATATAATGATTAAAGTTGGCAAATTACAATACCATCTGAAGCTATAGTCAAAAATTTCATAGATCTTTCCAGGGTCATAGGTGACCCCACACAAGTTTGGATTATACTTGTGACACGAATCGGCTGATCCTTGCAAAATTCTATGAACAAATGCAAGACAAATATATTGAGAGATTCATGGTAGGAAACTTTTTTCAATTAAAATTAGAAACATGGTGCACAAAAATATATGCCTGGGGTCATAAATGACCCTACTCGGTTGCTTGAGGGTTAACTCGTGATGTTGGCTGCCTAGACATCAAGTCAGGCCTGGGAGCATGCGTTTGGTGCTGCGCTTTTCAACAACAACAACAACAACATGGCCTTGCCGTCCATCCATGGCCTTGCCAACATGCCATCCATGACCTATTGTCATGGATGGCAGCCACCCAGGCAGACATCCGGTTTATTCTCCCTTCTCTAATAGAAGCATCTATCTTTCACAGCCAGCCTTTTCGCACGTGGGCATCCCCTAGGCCTTCTCGGGTCCTCAACCCTGAAGCACCTATGTGCTGTATTATGCACAGAGAAACAGGCCACATGGCCAAAATGTCATGGCTGATGCTCGCTCACAACACAAGTGATACAGTGGGGAAAGAAAGTACTTGATACACCTGCGATTTTGCAAGTTCACCCACTTACAAGTTATGGAGGAGGCTGACATTGTGTGAGAGACAGAATCTAAAAAAAAAAAAAAAAAAAAAATCCAGGGAATCACACTGTATGAGTTTTAAATAATTTATTTCTATTTCATTGCATGAAAAGGGTATTTGACACATTAGAAATACACAACTTAATACTTGGTACAAAAACCTTTGTTTGAAATTACAGAGACTAAACATTTCCTGCAGCAGGGATTTTGGCCCACTCCTCCATACAGATCTTCTCCAGATCTTTCAGGTTTCTGGCCTGTCTCTGGGCAACACGGAGTTTCAGCTCTCTCCAGAGATTTTCTATTGGATTCAGGTCTGGAGACTGGCTAGGCCACTTCAGGACCTTGATGTGCTTCTTACAGAGCCACTCCTTGATTATCTTGGCTGTGTGCTTCAGGTCATTGTCATGTTGGAACACACAGCCACGACCCATCTTCAGTGCTCTGACTGATGGAAGGAGGTTTTTGGCCAAGATCTCATGATACATGGCCCCGCTCATCCTCCCCTCAATGTCCTGCAGTCGTCCCTTCCCCTGTGCAGAAAAGCATCCCCAAAGCATAATGTTTCCACCTCCATGCTTCACAGTAGGGATGGTGTTATTGGGGTTGTACTCATCCTTCTTCTTCCTCCAAACACGGTGAGTGGCATTTTGACTAAAAAATGCTATCTTGGTCTCACGTGACCATGTTACTTTCTCCCATGACTCTTCTGGGTCATCCAGATGGTCATTGGCAAACTTCAGATGGGCCTGGACATGTGCAGGCTTGAGCAGGGGTACCTTGTGTGCAGTGCAGGATTTTAATCCATGACAGTGTAGTGTGTTACTAACGGTCCTCCTTGTGACTGTGGTCCCACCTCTCTTCAGGTCTTTGACCAGGTCCTGGTGTGTAATTCTGGGCTGATTCCTCACCGTCCTCAAGATCATTGATACCCTACGCGGTGAGATCTTGCAAGAGGCCCCAGACCGAGGGAGATTGACTGTTGTCTTGAACTCCTTCCATTTTCTGACAATTGTACCAATAGTAGTAGACTTCTCACAAAGCTGTTTGGCTATTCTCCTGTAGCCCATTCCAGCTTTGTGAAGGTCTATAATTTTATCCCTGGTACTCTTGCACAGCTCTTTGGTCTTGGCCATTGTGGAGAGGTTGGGGTTTGTTTGTTGTGTGCACATGTCTTTTATACTCTTAATGAGTTTGATCAGGTGCAGGTAATACGGATAATGAGAGGAGAACAAGAAGGCTTCTTAAAGGAGAACTAAGAGGTCTGTGAATGCTACAATTCTAATGTATCAAATACCTTTTTCATGCAATGAAATGCAAATAAATTATTTAAAACTCATACAGTGTGATTTCCTGGATTTTGTTTTAGATTCTGTCTCTCACAGTAGAACTGCACATACGCTGAAAATGTCAGCCTCCTCCATAACTTGTAAGTGGGTGAATTTGCAAAATCACAGGTGTATCAAGTACTTTCTTTCCTCTCCTAGTAACCGCTCATTTGATACAAAGTCTTTCCAGCGGTACTCAAGGATCCTTTGAAGATCGTAGTACCAAAGACATCCAGTTGTCACCTTAGGCCGCTAGTTAGCATCCAAGTCTCACAACCATACAGCAAGAAAGGCAGCAACAGATCCCTAAAGACTTGGACCTTTGTTTGCCTGCGAATATGTCAGCATCGCCAAACACCGCTGTCCAGTGACCTCATGTCAGTCACAAAGCTTGTTAAAGACACTGTGTTTATTGTATTACCTCCTGTTGTAGCAAACCTCATGAACTACATGGAAGAGTGACTGAAGAGTTCTGAGCCTGCCTGAATTCTGACTTGTTGTCTCTGTTGGAGCATTTTATAAAATGTCAGAGAGATGTGAGTTATCCTCATTCATTCTGGCTGGTATTTACATCCCACCACTGGTTAACTTGCACGCTCACCGACCAGATACTGCATGTGGAGGGGACTAACCTGGACCCTTTAGTTATTTTCGAAGTGCCATGCGAGCGATGTTAGATGTTGGTGCGTGTCACCTGAAATTTGGCTGACACCTGCCGTGAGAGGGTGCAATGGGTTTGCACAAGGCATTCTTTGTCTTTCAGGTGCTTGTGCGTGCAAATAGTTGTAGCAACAGGTGTACGAGGCATTGGCGACAGGGATGACATTACACAGTTTGCACACAATTCCTGCGTCATGTGCACTAAGTGTACACTTCGTCCAAACTTCGCATTATGTGTGAAGGGGCCCTGAACAATGCTTATCATGCTGTCCCACATGCTGCACTGGGCCACTCTGACTATGCCATGGTCCACCTGATTCCTACCTACAGGCAGAAACTAAAGCTTTGCAAATCTGTAGTGAGGACATTGAAACAGTGGAGCAGTGATGCTGTGGAGGATCTACAGGCATGTTTAGAAAAAAATGAACTGCGATGTGTTCAAGACTGCTACCAATAGTCTGGATGAATACACAGGTGCTGTGACTTCATATACTAGCTTCTGTGAGGACTGCTGCATTCCATCAAGAACCATGGTGAGGTATAACAATGACAGACTCTATTTCAGTCCTAAACTCAGACAGTTGAGGAGACAAAAGGAGGAGGCTTTCAAGAGCGGGACAAGGTCACGTTTAAAGAGTCAGAGTACACGTTTGGGAAGGCGGTCAGGGAAGCTAAATGGCTGTAAGAAACTCATTTCTCAGCCAATGACTCCACTTCTGTCTGGGAAGGTATGTGACAAATCACCACCTACAAACCAAACCTCCCCAACTCTGCCTAGGACCCTAGTTTAGCAAATCAATTTAATGACTTTTACTGCAGATTTAAAAGACAATGGGACAGTCTAATCACCATCCCCAATTACAACCAACAGCTCCAACCCCCCAGCACCCCCCCCCCAGTCACAAGAGAGATGTTAACAGGCTCTTCAAAAAGCAAAACCCATGCAAAGCAGCCGGACCTGACTGTTTCCCCAGCAATGTTGAAGAACTGTGCAGACCAACTGCCCCCAGTGTTCACAGACATCTTCAACACCTCACTGGAGACATGCCAGGTGCCAGCTTCAAAGCCACCGCCATCATTCCCATCCCCAAAAAACAAAGAACTTAAGGACTTAATGATTACAGGCTCATTGCCCTGACCTCTGTCGGGATAAAGACCTTTGAGCGCCTTGTCCACACACACCTCAAGGCCATCTCTGACCCTCACCTGGATCCCCTGCAGTTTGCCTACAGAGCCAACGGGTTGGTAGACGACGCTGTCAACACGGCCCTCCCCCTCATCCTCCATCATCTGGACTCCACAGGAACCTACATCAGGATTCTGTTTGCGGACTTCAGCTCTGCTTTCAATACGATCATCTCGGCCCTGCTGCAGGCCAAGCTCTCTCAGCTTGGTGTGCCGAACTCCACCTGCAGGTGGATCACTGACTTCCTGTCCAACAGAAGCTAGCATGTGACACTGGGGCACTTCTTCAACACAGACCATCATTGCCGGATCCCCCCAAGGCTGCGTTCTTTCCCCTCTACTTTTCTCCCTGAAAACCAGCAGCTGCAACTCTAGCCACCAGTCTGTAAAGATTCTGAAGTTTGCGGACAATGTAATTTTCATCTGTCTCATCTCTGATGGGGACAAGTCTGCCTACAGACTGGAGATCAATCACCTGGTGTACTTGTGCAAACAGGACAATCTGGAGCTCAATGCCCTCAAGACAGTGGAGATGGTTGTTGACTTCAGAAAGAAGCCAGTCCCGGCCAACCCCATCACCCTCTGTGACTCTCCAGTCGCCATTGTGGAGTCCTTCTGTTACCTGGGGGTCACCATCACCTAGGACTTCAAGTGGGAGCTGAACGTCAGCTCTCTCACCAAGAGAGCACAACAGAGGATGTACTTTCTGCAGCTGAGGAAGTTCAACCTGCCAAAAGCAATGATGGTGAACTTCTACACTGCCATCATTCAGGCCATCATCTCCTCCTCCATCACCGTCTGGTACGCTGCTGCCACTGCTAAGGACAGGAGCAGACTGCAGCCTATCATCCACACAGCAGAGGAGGTGATCGACTGCAATCTGCCATCCCTACAGGACATGTACACCTCCAGGGCCCTGAGGTGAGCAAGGAAGATAGTGGCCAATCCCTCTCACCCAGGACACAAATTTTTTGTCACCCTACCCTCTGGCAGAAGGCTGAGGTCCATCAGGACTAAAACCTCAAGACACAAAAACAGCTTCTTTCCATCTGCAGCTAGACTTATAAATAATGGCAGAGACCCCCATTTACCCTGCTCCCCCCCACTTCCACACAGTACAGACTGAAAGGGACTGCACATCTACATGGCTTTTCATAGCCCCATTCCACTGTATTTATTTGACAGTAAACATAGTTTTTCCACATTTGTCTTATTTGTCCATTTGACTCCTTTATATCTTACAGAAGTATTTTTTCCTTTGTTGTTGTTTATGCACCAATTACTTCTTACAGAAGTATTTTTTTCTTTTTCCTTTTCTTTTATTCTTGTTTATGCACCAATTACTTCTTACAGAAGTGTTCTTTCTTTTATTGTTGCTTTTGCACCAATTACTTCTTACAGAAGTATTTTTTCTTTTTCCTTTTCTTTTATTCTTGTTTATGCACCAATTACTTCTTACAGAAGTGTTCTTTCTTTTATTGATGTTTTTGCACAAATTACTTCTTACAGAAGTATTTTTTTCCTTTTCTTTTATTGTTGTTTATGCACCAATTACTTCTTACAGAAGTATTTTTTCTTTTTCCTTTTCTTTTATTCTTGTTTATGCACCAATTACTTCTTACAGAAGTGTTCTTTCTTTTATTGATGTTTTTGCACAAATTACTTCTTACAGAAGTATTTTTTTTCCTTTGCTTTTATTGTTGTTTATGCACCAATTACTTCTTACAGAAGTATTTTTTCTTTTTCTTTTTCTTTTATTCTTGTTTATGTACCAATTACTTCTTACAGAAGTGTTTTCTTTTATTGATGTTTTTGCACAAATTACTTCTTACAGAAGTATTTTTTTTCCTTTGCTTTTATTGTTGTTTATGCACCAATTACTTCTTACAGAAGTATTTTTTCTTTTTCTTTTTCTTTTATTCTTGTTTATGTACCAATTACTTCTTACAGAAGTGTTTTCTTTTATTGTTGTTTTTGCACAAATTACTTCTTACAGAAGTATTTTTTTTCATTTTCTTTTATTGTTGTTTATGCACCAATTACTTCGTACAGAAGTATTTTTTCTTTTTCCTTTTCTTTTATTCTTGTTTATGCACCAATTACTTCTTACAGAAGTGTTCTTTCTTTTATTGATGTTTTTGCACAAATTACTTCTTACAGAAGTATTTTTTTTGTTTTTGTTCCTTTTCTTTTATTGTTGTTTATGCACCAATTACTTCTTACAGAAGTATTTTTTCTTTTTCCTTTTCTTTTATTCTTGTGTATCCACCAGTTACTTCTTACAGAAGTGTTCTTTCTTTTATTGTTGTTTTTGCACAAATTACTTCTTACAGAAGTAGATTTTTGTTTTTTCCTTTTCTTTTATTGTTGTTTATGCACCAGTTACTTCTTACAGAAGTATTTTTTTTTTGTTGTTGTTGTTGTTTCTTTTTCCTTTTCTTTTATTGTTGTTTATGCACCAAAGGCACCAGATCAAATTCCTTGTACTTGGTAACAAATTTGATTCTGATTTTGATTGTTGTGTGGGCCGCTGAAGAGGAGGTACTGCTGGCCCACCACCACCAGAGGGCGCCCTGCCTGGAGTGCGGGCTCCAGGCACCAGAGGGCGCCGCCGCCCCACAGGAGCAGCCTCGGTAACAGCTGTCACCCATCACCTGAGACAGCTGACGGCAATTATCACTGGGGTATATCAGCAGGACGGCATCTCCACCTCATCGCCGAGATATCGTTTCTACCGGAGAGGTAACATATCGAAGCATACAGAGTACATATTTTTTGACTGAGCTAGTTTATTGGATTACTGTTCCAACGAGAGGTGGAGGTACCTTTCCTGCCGTTCGGAGTTCTGGGTGCAAACGCGCCCCCATCTAACTGTTCTTTTTCCCTCGCCAGCAGTACCAGGTCCGACACGCGGAGGCAGTGGCCACCTGGGAGTTCGGGACTTGGCGGCTCCAGTATTCCCGGGGTCCTGTGGCGGAGGAAGCCGTGTGGTTCCGGTCTTACCTTGGAGAGGCATCTCCTATCTTCGAGCCTGCCCACACGACACTTTTGTGTATTGACTGTTGTCCATTTCTGTAATTGGTTGTATTCGTTGTGCACATTCACAACAGTAAAGCGTTGTTATTTTGACTTACTCCATTGTCCGTTCATTTGCGCCCCCTGTTGTGGGTCCGTGCTCCTACACTTTCCCAACATTGATAAATCCCAAGAACTAGTGGTTCTCAAACCTTGTGCATCCTGCTCCTGGGGCGGGGATAAAAGTTAAAATACATTTGAATTCAAATGATATCTTCCAACAAGACAACGTCATAATTATATGAATGTCTGTGAATATCAAACTGTCCTTTTACGAAGCTGAGCTTTAACCGTTTATGTGTGTCTAAAAGAGGCCACAAAAGAAAACATGAGGCCCTAAACCATCTGTGCATTATTGCAACCGCTATTGTAATAACTAGGCAACAGTACCAGTGAGCATGTAGACAGTAAGGGCCATGGCAAACTGAAATTTGATCCCAGTGACCTTGACTTTCATCTAAATGACTGACCTCTGCCCGACCTTCCGAGGACTAATCTGGAATCCACCTAAAACGTGCAGCAAAGTACGTAAATGTGTCAAAAACCTTTTTTGTATTTTAATTTTCTAAGTGGGCTATATAACAGTTTTTAAAAAGTGGACTCCTCCTGGGTGGTTGTGACGTCCCCACATTGACAGATAACTTGTACCAGTGTGTAACATTCCTTTATGACTCCATCACGTTTGCTTTTCCTCGATATGCGCTCATGTGTGCAGCCTCATAGGTCAGACCGTGACGCTCGATCAGGCTGACCCTGAGTCAGTGTGGACTTTATTCTACTTCCAGTGTTATGCCTCTTAGTCATGTGAAATAAAGTCACAAAACGATGTCATTGAAATGTGATCTGAGAGTGTTGCAGCCTGAGCGAAGCTTCCTGTTTGGTGCTGAGTTTCAGCTGTTGCTCTGTCTAATTCATCAGGTCCACATCTTTGTGTTTTTCTGCGCACACACACCCCCACGGTGACATCACATCTGGCTGACACCTGTGTGACCCCCTCCCCACCTCCACCAGCCGCCCTGCACCGTGCACTGGACACCATGGCACTGTCATCACGCTTAAAGCTGTGGGAGCAGAAGGAACGTGCGGAGTGACTGCATGCTGAGTGACTGCACACGCTCACTGTAGAGTTGTGTAGCTGTGGTAGAATGTCATGAGTGTGATGGCTGTTAGTCATCGTGCATGATCAGTGTGTCGCTTTTAAAATGTTGAAAGCTGATATGTGTGTTTGGATTCAATGAACCCTTTGGATCTATTAACTCTGAAGATCAGTAGAACGTTACCGTACTGCATGACCTGATACGTTTTACTTCATGGTTTTACTATATATCAATACAGGATGAAATTTCTGATCGATTGAAATTTGTAATCACTTTTATAAGATGTGATATCAGAGGACTAGATTTCTTCAGCTGCTAAACAACAAACTGTTCATTCTGATTGTAAAGAAAAATTCTTTAGACCTTAAAAGAATTTTTAAATTTTAGAATGTACCTTGTAAAATGTAATTAGAGATATGTAGATGTAAAATCAATTTGTTACCACAATTGCACGCTCTATTGACCATGATATCAATGAATAGTAAATATCCATCGTCATGCCAATCATTCACAAATACTTTACTAATCATTATATGCTTTAGGTCATCCATCTAGATTTCTTGGTGTTGAGATACACAAAAACAGGTGTTTTTCTGACTATATTTTCCTTGACCTTTAACCAAACTACTCCAAAATTGAAACACCTCGACATAAATGTCCAAGTAATACTCCCACCAAGTTGGAAGGAAATCTGTCCATGTATTTTTGAGTTATCTTGTCCACAGTCACACAGACACACACATACACACGCCAGTGAAAACAAGACCCTTATTGACATTTCACAGACACGCATTCTAACAACAGGTCAGATGTGGGAACAAGCACTGCTGTGGTACATTGCCTTATACACCACACTACCAAACCATCAAGACACACAACCGGTCCATCCCCATCTCTTAAAAGTAGCAACGAGGCTGCTGTAGCCAGATGAAATATGGGCGTCCCCTTGGTCTTTTCCAGCTGCTGTGGTCCTCAAATTGTCTTCCTGAAAGTCAAACTGAAAGCAAATCCGTACACCTTGATATAAATGAATAAAAAAATATGTATATGTCACAGACTTGAACGAGCGAAGTTCTTCAGCATCTCACCATACCATTTAGGTCCTTCAGACTGTTTTTTCAGTAAATGTTTCTGGGGAGCATTAGCATGGCTAAAAACCTTCAGCTTACTTGTTTTCAAAGATCAAAATTTTTTTACATGTAATTTACATGGTAAATAGTCACTGATTTATCCCAAGACCGGTCAAGTTGCAAACCGCCTCTCAGTTTAGCGTTCCTGGAAGCGTTCAACATTTGACATTTCCTGTTTCACTGTGGACTCAAAATTGGACATTTCCTGTTACAGTGTGAACTTTCCACTGAATTCTCATGAGATCTCCCCTAGTGTTGATCTAGGAAATGTTGATCTGGGAAGTGTTCAATATTTGACATTTCCTGTTTCACTGTGGACTCAAACTTTGGTACTTCCTGTTTTAGTGTGAACTTGCCACTCAATTCCCGTGAGATCCCATGAGATTTCCTCTGTTGTCAAACCAGGAAGTGTCAATCCAGACAGTGTTCAACATTTGACATTTCCTGCTTCACTGTGGACTCAAAATTTGGCACTTCCTGTTTCAGCGTCAACTTCCCACTGAATTCCCACAAGATCTCCTCTATTGTCAATCCAGGAAGTGTTCAACATTTGTCATTTCCTGTTTCACTGTGGACTCAAAATTTGTCACTTCCTGTTTCAGCGTTAACTTCAGACGGAATTACCACAAGATCCCATGAGATCTTCTCCATCGTCGATCCAAGAAGTGTCGATCCAGGAAGTGTTCAACATTTGACATTTCCTGTTTCACTGTGGACTCAAAATTTGGCACTTCCTGTTTTGGACTCCCTGTACCATGAGCAAGCTTGTACCGCTTGCGCGTCGCTTCGCTCGTGTAAAAGCCAAGATGATGGATTGTATAAGTAATGGACCCTTTTGGTATTGTTGTGTGGGCCGCCAGAAGAGGAGGTACTGCTGGCCCACCACCAGAGGGCGCCCTGTCTGGAGTGCGGGCTCCAGGCACCAGAGGGCGCAGCTGCCTCACAGGAGCAGCCAGGGTGACAGCTGTCACGCATCACCTGCAACAGCTGTTACCAATCATCTGATTGGCAGGAGTATATCAGCAGGATGACGTCTCCACCTCTTTGCCGAGATATCGTTTCTACCTGGAAGGTAACATTCTCAGCTGACTGTGTTTATGACAGGAATATCTGTTGCTTGTGTGTGTTTGGACAGCAGATAATCTGTTTCTTTTTACAACAAGAGGTGGAGGTAGTTTTCCTGCCGTGTGGATTGCTGGGTGCAAACGCGCCCCCATTTAATTGTTTGTTGTTCCTCGCCAGCAGTACCAGGTCCGACACGCGGAGGCAGTGGCCACCTGGGACTTCGGGACTTGGTGGCTCCAGTATTCCCGGGGTCTGGTGGCGGAGGAAATCATGTGGTTCCGGTTCTGCTTTGGACAGACGTCTCCTATCTTCGAGCCTGCCCACACGACATCTTTATGAATTGACTTTTTGACCATTGTTGTAATCTGTTGTATTTGTTGTGCGCATTCACAACAGTAAAGTGTTGTTATTTGACCTACTCCATTGTCCGTTCATTTGCGCCCCCTGTTGTGGGTCCGTGTACCTACACTTTCCCAACAGGATATCTCGGCCAACGTCATGGACCCCGAGGGGCGTCAACCAGCTGTTGAACGGCCAATGGAAGAGCAGGGCGCACAGGCGTCTGCAGGAGGAATGGTCGGTGAGTTGCAGCGAATCCTCACCGCTTTTACGGCTCGGTTGGATCTAATGACCGAGCAGAACGTCCTCCTTAACCGCAGGGTGGAGGCTCTCGCCGCGCAGGTGGAGGTGCGCCCTCAGGGAGCTGCTGCGGCTCTCCCTCCTGTCGATCCTGTGCGCAACAGTGACGTTCCACAGGTCGTTCAACGACCCCTCCCACCTTCCCCTGAAGCATACATAAGCCCTCCAGAGCCATACGGGGGTTGTGTGGAGACGTGCGCGGACTTTCTTATGCAGTGTTCGCTCGTCTTCGCACAACGTCCCGTCATGTACGCGACTGATGCTAGTAAGATAGCTTATGTAATTAATCTGCTTCGCGGCAAGGCACGCGCTTGGGCTACAGCTCTCTGGGAGCAAAATTCACGGCTCCTTCTGACATATGATGGGTTTGTGAGGGAGTTCAGAACAGTGTTCGATCACCCAAATAGAGGAGAGGCCGCTTCAGCCGTGCTGCTGTCAATGAGACAGGGGCGCCGGAGCGCAGCTGCTTATGCAGTCGACTTCCGCATCGCGGCTGCGAGGTCCGGCTGGAATAACACTGCCCTCCGCGCCGCCTTCGTAAACGGACTGTCGTTGGTCCTGAAGGAGCTCCTGGTGGCCAAGGACGAACCGCAGGATTTAGACGGGCTTATTGATCTCGTTATACGATTAGACAATCGGTTAGAAGAACGCCGTCGGGAACGAGACGAAGGGCGTGGCCGGGCACGCGCCGTCCCTCTCCCTTCCGGTTCCGACCGAGTTCCGCCCTCCCCACGCTCCACGGCCTCTACGCTCCGTGTGGTGACAGCTCCCCCTGTTGACGAAGCTATGGACACGAGCAGGGCCAAATTTAGGGCACCAGATAGACAGAGGAGGCTGGCCCGCGGAGCGTGCTTTGTTTGTGGCTCAATAGAGCATCAAGTAAGGGACTGCCCCGAGCGGTTAAAACATCAACGCCCGCCCCTAGACACTGGGTTAGGGGTGGGCCAAAACATTCACGTGGGACATACCCATATTGCCACACGACTCCCAGTGACAATCCTTTATGAGGATTTAACCCTGAAGGCCCCAGCACTGGTGGACACGGGCTCTGAAGGGAATCTGTTAGACAGCAGATGGGCCAGGGAGATAGGGCTCCCTCTGGTGGTGCTTACCTCGCCTGTGCAGGTGCGGGCACTAGATGGCTCCCTACTCCCACCAATCACACATAAGACACCACCAGTAACTCCATCGCCCCTGGTCCCACATCGGCCTGGATTTTGTCACGGGCCTCCCGCCGTCCCAGGGCAACACCACCATCCTCACGATAGTGGACCTATTCTCCAAGGCGGCCCACTTCGTGGCCCTCCCGAACCTCCCGACGGCCCAGGAGACAGCGGACCTCCTGGTCCACCACGTCGTCCGGTTGCATGGGATCCCAACAGACATCATCTCCGATCGCGGTCCCCAGTTCTCCTCGCAAGTCTGGAGGAGCTTCTGCCGGGAACTGGGGGCCACGGTGAGTCTCTCATCCGGGTATCATCCCCAGACCAACGGGCAAGCAGAACGGGCCAATCAGGAGGTGGAGCAGGCCCTGCGTTGCGTGACAGCCGCGCACCCGGCGGCCTGGAGTACCCATCTGGCCTGGATCGAGTATGCCCATAACAGCCAGGTGTCGGCAGCCACCGGCCTCTCCCCTTTCGAGGTGTGTCTGGGGTACCAACCTCCTTTGTTTCCGGTGGTTGAGGGAGAGGTCGGTGTGCCCTCGGTCCAGGCCCACCTATGGAAGTGCCGTCGGGTGTGGCGTGCCGCCCGTTCTGCCTTGCTGAGGGCCCGGATGAGGACGAAGGCCCATGCAGACCGTCGGTGGACCCCGGCCCCTACGTACCGGCCAGGGCAGGCAGTGTGGTTGTCTACCAAGGACATACCCCTTCAAGTGGACTCCCCTAAACTGCAGGACCGGTATATCGGTCCGTTCAAGATCATCAAGGTCATCAGTCCAGCCGCAGTGAGGCTTCAGCTTCCGGCCTCACTGCGGATCCATCCCGTTTTCCACGTGTCCCGGATCAAGCCCCATCACACCTCACCCCTCTGTACTCCCGGTCCGGCACCACCTCCTGCCTGGATCATCGATGGCAAGCCGGCTTGGACTGTGCGCCGGCTCTTAGATGTCCGTAGGATGGGCCGGGGCTTCCAGTATTTGGTGGACTGGGAGGGGTACGGACCTGAAGAACGCTCCTGGGTGAAGAGGAGCTTCATCCTGGACCCGGCCCTCCTGGCCGACTTCTACCGCCGCCACCCGGACAAGCCTGGTCGGGCGCCAGGAGGCGCCCGTTGAGGGGGGGGTCCTGTTGTGTGGGCCGCCAGAAGAGGAGGTACTGCTGGCCCACCACCAGAGGGCGCCCTGTCTGGAGTGCGGGCTCCAGGCACCAGAGGGCGCAGTCGCCTCACAGGAGCAGCCAGGGTGACAGCTGTCACGCATCACCTGCAACAGCTGTTACCAATCATCTGATCGGCAGGAGTATATCAGCAGGATGACATCTCCACCTCTTTGCCGAGATATCGTTTCTACCTGGAAGGTAACATTCTCAGCTGACTGTGTTTATGACAGGAATATCTGTTGCTTGTGTGTGTTTGGACAGCAGATAATCTGTTTCTTTTTACAACGAGAGGTGGAGGTAGTTTTCCTGCCGTGTGGATTGCTGGGTGCAAACGCGCCCCCATTTAATTGTTTGTTGTTCCTCGCCAGCAGTACCAGGTCTGACACGCGGAGGCAGTGGCCACCTGGGAGTTCGGGACTTGGCGGCTCCAGTATTCCCGGGGTCTGGTGGCGGAGGAAATCATGTGGTTCCGGTTCTGCTTTGGACAGACGTCTCCTATCTTCGAGCCTGCCCACACGACATCTTTATGAATTGACTTTTTGACCATTGTTGTAATCTGTTGTATTTGTTGTGTGCATTCACAACAGTAAAGTGTTGTTATTTGACCTACTCCATTGTCCGTTCATTTGCGCCCCCTGTTGTGGGTCCGTGTACCTACACTTTCCCAACAGGTATAATACCTGTAAATAATCAGTTTAATTGCCAGTTTTCTTCAGACAAGTCAGGGGATGGATACATGAACATTTCCAAGTCACTGAATATGTCTGAATATGTTCTCAAAAACTGAGGGACTGTGCATGAAGGAGAAGAGTGAGGAAACCCACCAAGACACCTAGACACAGGCTTCTGTGGCTGTGGCTGGAGAAATTGTGCATCATGCATGTTTTGCATTTTGCATCCCCAGTTATACAGCTTCATGATGAAGAGGTAAAGAGGAGGATTTTCGTTCACCAAAACATCATATCTAGGCTGGCATCTCAGATGTACCTTCTGGCAAATTGTAGCTGAACTTTCAGGTCTTCTTTTTAAGAAAATCCTCCTCCTAAGCCTATGGAAAACACTGGCATGTATTTGGAACAATAAAGCAGAATGCAGACTAACATGTATCTGAATCCTACGGTAACCTGTTGTCTCTGTTGTGTCATATAGTGTTTGACGTATTTTATTAAACCACAGATAAAGGAGGAGAAAACAGCTGTGTCTCTGACCGACCCTCCACCTCCTCTGTCAGCTCTACCAGGTGGCTTCCTCAAACAGCTGGTCAGAGATTCAGAGAAAGAGACTAAATTAAAAGAGCCAGAGGTCAAAGAAGATAAAACAGTAAGTGGTTCTCCATCCATTTAAACTTCACAGATATTTCCGGTATGGAGGTTAACAGCGCTTTTCCACCAGATGGCACCAGCTCACCTCAACTGAACTCTACTTAAATCGACTAGCTTTTCTTAGCGGGTGTTTTCCTATTCCATTGTTGAGTGTAGTCCCCGTAACTCATCAGTGGCACACACAAATCAGTGAATAATTTACTGATTTACTGCTACTTTTCTTTTAAAATGGCCAATTTGTTCAGGACATTTTTTTGTCTCCTATCTTGCACGACGACGACACGGTGATAGTGACAAATTCTGTCTGACAAATCTGCAATCCGCAGTGCTTCCATTTGTATTGCGTCAGCTTGTTTGGTACTGTGCCGGAGGTACCAGGTTTGGATTATGGGAAATTGGAAAAAGGTGGGCAGAGTTGAATTGGGTGGGTACCGTGCAGGGGAAAAGCGACAAGTGCTCCTCAAATTAGGCAGAAGCTCAGTATTTGTGGAACCAACAGTTACGCCTGTGTACTTATTTCTCCCTGCAGCCCAGTAAACTGAGCAACGATCTCGTCCAGCAGTTCCTCAACCCGGACCAGACTCCTCCGATTCTAGAGGCTGAAATGTCACTCCGAGCCGAGCAACTAATTAGCAACAAGCAACGCTGCAATTCCGTCCTGTCCAACCGCAGTACTTCATCCCAGATGCAGAGCATCAGTCCTGACTACAGTTACAAAGAGGAAAGCAAGCTGGTCGTATCCCCAGAGCCTGTGAAGCATCAGCAGGATGTGAGGTCAGAGATGGAGAAGAAGAGCAAAAATACTCCGAGGGTTGAGCAAAAGGAAAAGAGGATAGAGGAGATGGTGCAGGCAGACAGGAAAGAGGAGGGAAGGCAGGAGGCGGAGGGGAGACAGGCAGATCCCAGCGTAACAGAGCATGAGAGGAGAGAGGTGAGCATTCATATAAACTGAGTTATCATCAGCAAACAAGTGGAGTTTTACAGAGATTCTGTCTCCATTCTTACTTCGTCAGGTGAAGGACGTGTGGTATGAAGCTGGAACTGTGTGGTATGTGTACAAGGACGGATTTACTCTTGGTGAGATACCAAAGCATATCATGTTACCTTTTTTTAATCAACTTAACATAAGATGCGTCCAAATAGTGCAGCCACTGTTTAAAGATTTCCACCTGTGCTTGCATTTTTTATTTTATTTGTTTGGCAATTTCTATGACTGTGTGTGTGAGATGCTTACAGAAATGTCCAGTTTTCATCTATCTAACCAGTTTTCATTTTTACCCAAAGCCATCAAATATGGCCATCAGGTATTGCGATGGCTTTGCATCCATCTGTCTGTCCATCCATTCGTCTGTCCATCTGTCTGTCTGTCTGTGCTCAACATAAGTCCAGTCCCAGGCTGGTAGGTAGTTGCAAAGCTGTTTATTTGTGTAAATATAACCTCTGTGTCATATATGATATAAAAGCTAACAAGAAATAAGTACTTCCAAAACTGAAAACACTGTTTTTGTAACCTAATAACACCTCTGGAGTCATGTAAAAGACATTTTCCGGATTTTAGCATACATGCTAACTTCCGCAAACTCAAAGCTAACTTCCTATGGAGTTAATAGCAAGTTAAAAAGTTAAAAGCAAATCACATCCAAAATTTAATGGAGTCTTTCATGCCCTAATATCTATCTGTGGTACAAATTTGGTGAGAATCTGTGAAGTAGTTTTGACGTAATCCTTCAAACCATATATAAGGTGAAATCTTGATCCAGAATCTGGATTCAGATCCGGGTCATCTCCAAAATTTAGGGCCCCGTCACACATAACACGCTTTAAGCCGACTAGCGCACAAAGGAGGAATTGTATGCTATTCGTGAAAATGGTAGCTGCGTCTAATGCCTCGTACACGTGTCGCTACAACTATTCACGCCAGTGGTGGCTCCAGAGATTTTTTTTCTGCAGGTGCTGCCACATTCTGATTTGCGACACTCACTAATGACATACAGAATGAACAAAATCAACACAAACCTAGGCTACTGTTCAATACAAATATTCACAGACTTCCACATGTAGCCTATAGCCTCAGGAAAAAAATGCGTCATCACAATTGCCGGGGCGTCCTTAAGATTGTCGGAAGGGGAAGATCGGGGCCGATATCAGCCTAATCATCCTGTCATGTGAACCCGGCCTTACTGTGGAAAACTGAAAGGATGATGTCTTCGCCCTGCCTGTGGAACATGTTAACAGTGTAACTTAGCATATTATTGTTTTTTCTTCTTGTTGGTGGTGGAACAAAGTGCTGGCGTCCTCCAGCTCAGTCTGACAAACTCAGCCAGAGCAGAGCAGAAACACACTGAAGGGCTTCTTTAAAAAGTCTTTAAAAAAAAATCCCCCCTTAACAAGTAACTTCCATCATAACAAATTAACGCATTTCCAGACATCATCTTCCAAAACAAGGGTGTCATGTGGGGAAGAGTTTTCATCTGTGATGATGAATTCTGGCAACAGGTCAGATTAAAATACTTTATTTAATCCGTGAGCCGGCTTGTAAAGTTTTAGCTTTCTTTGCTAAATTGATTAGCTCCACGACTTCTTCTCCATTTTTTGTATAAGTGTTACAGCGCTACATACAAGCCTGGCATGTGTACTACACCATTTTCAAGTGGTTTCACAGGATCTGTGAGAATGGAGATATTTCTTGAATGGGACACTTTTTGAAAATGACTAAGAAAAAGATTGTATAGCATAAGTTCAACTTCAGTGTAGACAAGGCCTTAATAACATGGGATTAAATTAAAATAATAAATGAGGAATTATTTTCTTGGGGGTGCTATGACAAATCCAGGGGGAGCTCCAGCACCCCCTAGCGCTGCCCATGATTCGCGCACACCAATGGCTGAAAGACAGACAGTGCCTCGTGAGAACCCATTCTATCCCTCTCGCGGCAGGTTTCGGCCAAATTCCAGGTGACGCACACGAACATCCAACACCGCTCACTTGACGCTTATAAAATGTGTGGCCATTCACGCTGTTAGCATGAAAACAGTGACAGTCACTTTTGAGCTGGCTGTGGAATTTGTCTAAGTGCCCCATGAGTGTGGCATTGCCAAGCAACACACATGTGGTGCATGTGTCTTGCACGTGTGTGCGTGTGTCGCGCCTCCCCACTCGGGGGGCACACTTGATAAAATGCTGATATGTACATACATGATCACATGCAGGGCGGGCAGCTACGTCAGAACACACGCAGCACAGTGAGCCGCCTGTCAGTTGATCAGCTGGATGCTCAGTGCACAGGACGTGTAACATTACAAACACAGAGACCACAGTCAGGACAGGTAATAAGTACTACACTACCTACATACACAGTTACATAACAAATAACTTTAAAAAATTGATCGCATAACACAGAAACAGAGTGACACATTGGTGTGTGCGCTGAACTGACAGGGGGCGTGTCTGCTGACAGCAGCTACTGTTGAGATCTCTGGTTCTGGTCATCCCAGCTGGGGAACACATGCTGTGTTTGGACAGTCATGACCTATCAACTGTCCACTGTGACGCGTGTGTGTCTGTTTGTTGTCCTTACGTGGAGATACATAAAAACAGATATTGCTGTTGCGATGGGCTGCCATGAGTGAACGCATGCTGCGCACATTGTCAGGCTGCTCCAGGTGAAACGGACCATCAGATTATAACACGCAGTGGGCGATCTGAATGTCACATCACCACATGAGCTCTGTTCCGCATGACGCGGTGTCTGTCCTGTGGTGCGCAATCCACAGGCCACAGGTCGGGCTGGACAGATGTGGACATGATAAGAGTGCATGAACTGCTTCATTCATGTTATGTCATGACTGTATGTCTGTGACCATGGGTCATCTACAGAGGAACAGATGGTTCATACTTGTATTGTTTGCTTGATAAGAGGGATTCAATAAAATGCGGTGTTTTTTTATGGTGTGCAGTTTTATTAAAAAAAAAACATTTATCTCCTTGTTGACAGTGGTAAAGTTTCTGTCTGTCACTCAGAGCTTTTGTAAATTGCAGGTTCGAATCTTACGGGTGGCAGGTTTTTTTTTTTTTACCACAGCAGCAGCGTGATGTCGCTCCACACGCTCCAGCTGCTCGCCCTGCTGCTCGTACACAAAACCGTCGCAGCGGGATCATTCCTGCCTAACCCTAACCCTTCTCGACCGTGTGTCCCTCCCGACGTCAGCTTGATGTGTGGGCTGTTTCGCCCTGATTTGCCCAAATTCCTACTTATTCGTGCTACGTGTGAAGGGGCCCTTAATGGATCTAAAACTTTTTCCACATACACAATATCACCATTTCCGTCAAATACTGTGCACAAACCAGTCTAAATCTGTGATAGTGAGCACTTCTCCTTTGCTGAGATAATCCATCCCACCTCACAGGTGTGCCATATCAAGATGCTGATTAGACACCATGATTAGTGCACAGGTGTGCCTTAGACTGCTCACAATAAAAGGCCACTCTGAAAGGTGCAGTTTTGTTTTATTGGGGGGGGGGGGGGATACCAGTCAGTATCTGGTGTGACCACCATTTGCCTCATGCAGTGCAACACATCTCCTTTGCATCATCCGTGAAGAGAACACCTCTCCAACGTGCCAAACGGCAGCAAATGTGAGCATTTGCCCACTCAAGTCGGTTACGACGACGAACTGGAGTCAGGTCGAGACCCCGATGAGGACAACGAGCATGCAGATGAGCTTCCCTGAGACGGTTTCTGACAGTTTGTGCAGAAATTCTTTGGTTATGCAAACCGATTGTTCCAGCAACTGTCTTAGTGGCTGATCTCAGATGATCTTGGAGGTGAACATGCTGGATGTGGAGGTCCTGGACTGATGTGGTTACACGTGGTCTGCGGTTGTGAGGCTGGTTGGATGTACTGCCAAATTCTCTGAAACGCCTTTGGAGACGGCTTATGGTAGAGAAATGAACATTCAATACACGAGCAACAGTTCTGGTTGACATTCCTGCTGTCAGCATGCCAATTGCACGCTCCTTCAAATCTTGCGACATCTGTGGCATTGTGCTGTGTGATAAAACTGCACCTTTCAGAGTGGCCTTTTATTGTGGGCAGTCTAAGGCACACCTGTGCACTAATCATGGTGTCTAATCAGCATCTTGATATGGCACACCTGTGAGGTGGGATGGATTATCTCAGCAAAGGAGAAGTGCTCACTATCACAGATTTAGACTGGTTTGTGAACAGTATTTGAGAGAAATGGTGATATTGTATATGTGGAAAAAGTTTTAGATCTTTGAGTTCATCTCATACAAAATGGGAGCAAAACCAAAAGTGTTGCGTTTATATTTTTGTTGAGTGTAGTTTTGATGTAATCCTTCAAAGACTACATAAAGTGAAACTTGATCCAGAATCCAGATCTGGATCAACTCCAAAATTTAATGGGTTCTTTCATGGCCTAATATGTATCTGTGGTGAAAATTTTGTCAAAATCCGTACTCTAATTTTGATTTAATCCTGTTAACAGTAATCTTTCAAAGCCTACGTGAAACTTGATCCAGAATCCGGATCTGGATCAACTCCAAAATTTAATGGGTTCTTCCATGGCCTAATATTTATCTGTGTCGAAAATTTTGTCAAAATCCGTGCTTTAGTTTTGACGTAATCCTGCTAACAGTAATCTTTCAAAGCCTATATAAAGTGAAACTTGATCCAGAATCGAGATCCGGATCAACTCCAAAATTTAATGGGTTCTTCTATGGCCTAATATGTATCTGTGTTGAAAATTTTGTCAAAATCCGTGCTTTAGTTTTGACTTAATCCTGCTAACAGTAATCTTTCAAAGCCTATATAAAGTGAAACTTGATCCAGAATCCGGATCTGGATCAACTCCAAAACTTAATGGGTTCTTCCATGGCCTAATATTTATCTGTCTTGAAAATTTTGTCAAAATCCGTGCTTTAGTTTTGACATAATCCTCCTAACAGTAATCTTTCAAAGCCTATATAAAGTGAAACTTGATCCAGAATCGAGATCTGGATCAACTCCAAAATTTAGTGCATTCTTTCATGGCCTAATATGTATCTGTGGTGAAAATTCTGTCAAAATCCGTACTCTAATTTTGATTTAATCCTGTTAACAGTAATCTTTCAAAGCCTATGTGAAACTTGATCCAGAATCCGGATCTGGATCAACTCCAAAATTTAATGGGTTCTTCCATGGCCTAATATTTATCTGTGTCGAAACTTTTGTCAAAATCCGTGCTTTAGTTTTGACGTAATCCTGTTAACAGTAATCTTTCAAAGCCTATATAAAGTGAAACTTGATCCAGAATTGAGATCCGGATCAACTCCAAAATTTAATGGGTTCTTCCATGGCCTAATATGTATCTGTGTTGAAAATCTTTGTCAAAATCCGTGCTTTAGTTTTGACGTAATCCTGCTAACAGTAATCTTTCAAAGCCTATATAAAGTGAAACTTGATCCAGAATCGAGATCCAGATCAACTCCAAAATTTAATGGGTTCTTCCATGGCCTAATATGTATCTGTGTTGAAAATCTTTGTCAAAATCCATGCTTTAGTTTTGACTTAATCCTGCTAACAGTAATGTTTCAAAGCCTATATAAAGTGAAACTTGATCCAGAATCCGGATCCGGATCAACTCCAAAATTTAATGCATTCTCTCATGGCCTAATATTTATCTGTGTTGAAAATTTTGTCAAAATCCGTACTTTAGTTTTGACTTAATCCTGCTAACAGTAATGTTTCAAAGCCTATATAAAGAGATACTTGATCCACAATCCAGATCCGGATCAACTCCAAAATTTAATGGATTCTTCCATGGCCTAATATTTATCTGTGTTGAAAATTTTGTCAAAATCCGTACTTTAGTTTTGACGTAATCTTGCTAACAGCAATCTTTCAAAGCCTATATAAAGTGAAACTTGATCCAGAATCCAGATCCGGATCAACTCCAAAATTTAATGGGTATTTCCATGGCCTAATATTTATCTGTGTTGAAAATTTCATAAAAATCTGTGCAGTAGTTTTGAAGTAATCCTACTAACAGACAGACAGACAGATGATTTTATTCCAACTTTGTTCGACGTAACGAATGATGATTTGATTTGAACATGTACAAATGGTATGTAAGACAACAGGATCGTAATAATTAATTAAACAAGTGCAAATTCTAACAAACACAATGCTCAAAGGGGTATTTTAGCTTTGCGTTATGTGTTGCCTTTAAACACTGTTTAGTTAAATGTATTTTCTACATGACCTGTAATAATTGTGACAGACTGGTGGCCTGTCCAGGATGTACTGTACCTCTCCAGCAATGACTGCTGGGATAGGCTCCAGTCCCCCTACCCCCACCCCCCTTGACCCTTAATTGAAATCAGTGGGTCTAGAAAATGAATGATTGAATCAATGAATGAACGCACGCCATTACCAAGTTTAAAAGTTCAGCCTAAATTTTCCACACTGAAGTGTTGATTCCAACGGTGTGCTTATTTTTCTGTGCTGTCTTGTTCCAAACGTCTTAGTGTTTTGCTTGGCGCCTTATGCACTCTGTGAGTGCTGCAGTTTATTTGCAGCCTAAAAGCACCAGGTTGATTCCAATGATGTCCTTAAATTATTTCTACCACTTCATTCTTGATGGAGACACGACCCTTCCATCATGTTTAATCTGTTTACACTCCAAACTGTTAAACTGTTATGACCTTGATTGTGACCTTTCAAAGTCATCCAAGGTCAAACCAGTATGACATCACAAGTGTTTCATAGTAACCACTGGGACATCTTTAATCAGTTTAATGACATGTTGTCAACATTTAACATGTGTTGCATTTCTCTGGGGTGGCAGGGTGGATTAGCGGTTACCACTGTTGCATCACAGCAAGAAGGTCATGGGTTCAATTCCCACCTCTGGCCTTTAATTGAAGTAAGCATTTGAAGAAGAATGAGTGATCAAGTACATTTCCCTGTATGTGATCGACCATGTGTGGCCTGAAAACAAAACACATGTACCAATAAAAAATAAAGCACCTTCAGCCGATATGAATTCATTTTAAAAAGCATTTTGTTACTTGAGTTTTGAAAATCGGTGTCTTAGAGAGCCTTAACTCTCAGTCGTGTGGACGTGGTGTGTTTCACATATGATGCTTTCTCAAGTCTTTTGGGTATAATTTGTATCTGGATTAGTAAAACCTTCTGTTAATCTGTATTTAATCTCTACTAATCTGCTCGTCTGTTATATTAGCATCATATTAGTTCAAGGCGCTCTCTGTGTGCAACTGACCCATATGTTTTTGGATCCCTTCCATCTGGTAATTTAGTCCAGCTGTCCCGTCAGTATCCTCACACTGATCGGTCTTGTAATCTCATTAAACCCTGATATGCCCGTGTGACCTCTGACGACTGGGTGATTATGGAAGATAAAATGTTTGTCCTGGGTGCTGTGGTGCAGCGGTCATACGGTCAAACACTGATTGAACTTTGATGTGTATTTGTTGCAGCCACACAGCTGAAGCCAGATGAGGGCACGCCTGAGCTCCCAGAAGGCCGAGTGAGGGTTCGCCTGCACACAGACGGCTCGCTGCATGATGTTTCAGAGTGCAGTATTGAGAAGGTGCGTCTGACTCTTTCTTTTCTGCAGCTGTTAACACATTTAAGTATTGAACCTGTTTTAATCCTCCGGTGGTTCCATCCTCAGTGTAACCCGTCGGAGCTGGATGTGTGCGATGACTTGAGTGACCTTCAGAGTGTGAACGAATGTGGAGTTCTGCACACGCTGACCAGCCGAGCTAAAGCCAGCATGCCGCTAACACATGCAGGACCCAACATGGTCAACTTCTGGCCTCCATTACAAGCCCACTGCAAGGTGAAGTCAAACACTTTGTTGGCAGATCAACCATGTATTAAACCGTACACTGGGTATTTTTACCCGAGGCCATTAAATGTGGCCATCGGCTACTGCGAAGAGTTTGCATCCGTCCGTGTGGCCATCTGTCCGTCCGTCTGTCTGTGCTCAGCATAAGTCCAGTCCTATTACTGCCAGAGTGGTCAAATTCACAGGGAACATTCTTGGGCACAGACCTTGGACAAGTTCAAAAATGGCTAACCTTGATCTATTTTAAGAGGTTAAAAAGTCACATTGTGTTTCATTCTGTTCCCTTTATGTTTAGAGTGGTGGGACTGACAGCCAATCAGAGTAGAGCAGCACTGTGACGTCAGTGGCTGGTCTCTGTAAAACCGCTTCATTTATGTGTTTATATAACATGTTTCTCGTATATTCTGTAAAAGCTAGCAAGAAATAAACACTTCTAAAAGTGAAAACGCTGTTTTTGGAACCTAATAACACCTCTGAAGTGATTTACAAGACATTTCAAGGATGTTAGCGTGGTGACGTCACAGGCTAGCTGCTACCTAGCGGCTACCTCTTTGTTATATATTATGTTATATTATGTTAAAGCGAGCGAGAAATGAATACTTCTAAAACAGAAAATGCTGTTTTTGTAACCTGATAACAACTCCGGAGTTATTCACAAGACATTTCATGGACGTCAGTGTGCACGCTATATATATATATATATATATGTATATATTGCACTGGGATACTAATTAAACAACTGCAGATTATGAAGAAGACAAGGCTCATACAGCTGAGCTGAGATATTATTTTATGACATTAAAAAAATTCTTCTTTGTGCAGTGATATGGAAAAAATATGTTCTCTCTTCAAGTGAAAGTAATTCCTTACTATATGGTTTATGTTAAATAAAAATCAAATCCTGATTTGCACAAGTACACACCTTCATTGTAATAGCTAAACCATCGCTTTTACAGCCAGTTATCTTTGGAAATCATAATGATATCACAAAAAAATTCTTATGAAACAATATATTGTCTGTCTGTTGTAATGTACATTATTGTCTCTGTGCGTACTGGATTCATTAAGCTATTGTAGATATTAACAAAGAAACATTAATAATTTGTCATACAAAGCATTAGTTATTTTAATGTTCATATTAAGCATTTATAATTTTGTTACTATGAGCATTTAAAACACGTAGCCAAATACTGTATGTATGACTTGTTAGTGCACTTGCCAGTTGCCACTTGTGAGCAATTTAAAAACCTTGTTGTATTAAATTGTACTTGCCTTCACTGTTTTAAAACAATTATTAATAGGCTAATCAAAACATTCTAACAGTTCACTTAGCATGAGTAGTAAATATTAGTTCTTTTTAAAATGCTTTAAAAACAGGTATTTTGTGTGTGTGTGTGCATGATTTTTAATTTAATGATATCTGACTGAACACAAATAGGTTTTTGATATATTCATTTTTATTTGTAAAATCAGGTGAGTATTTGGGAAATGTTCCTTTTTGAACTCATGTTTATTACTTTATTGTATTAGTTTTTTTTTATATTCAATCATATTAGCTTGCACCTTTTTATTCCTGAAATGTGTACATTTTACTAAGTGACAAGTTTAATTCTCTAAAAATTTCATTCACACTTTAAAGGGCTTGTAAGTGATTTGCAACTAATGTAAATTATCTTTAAAAAGTCATTTATTAACAGTTTTACAGTTACATCTAAAGTATTCTTAATCATAATTAATATGACTTGAATAACAACCCAAAATTACCAAATTAATTTGTAATTGTCTTTTAACTGCCCCCATTTGTTCAGAGCTTCCACATCAGGAGTCTTGACACAACTCCACTTTTGCTTGGAGAAACGCACACATGCCTTTTATCTTAATACTAATCAGGACCTACTCTGTACACAAAGCAGAGCAGCTGCAATGAGGATAATAATAATAATAAAAATAATAATAATAAATAATAGTCAAAACTACTATTTGTTACTAGTATTTTTGCCATTGAACAGTTGAATTTAAGCTACTGTTGATCAATAATTAATAATTAAAATAACTATTGAATGACTTTTATGTATTTGATAATAGTATTTTGCCAATGATCAATTAATTGTTTGCTTCTAAAAGATTATTAATCAATAGTTAATCATAAAATAACTATTGAATAAATTTTAATTATTTGATAACAGTATTTTGCCAATGATCAATTAATTGTTTGCTTCTAAACCATTATTAATCAATAGTTAATAATAAAATAATTATTAAATAACTTTTATATATTTGATAACAGTATTTTGCCAATGATCAATTAATTGTTTGCTTCTAAACCATTATTAATCAATAGTTAATAATCAAATAATTATTAAATAACTTTTATATATTTGATAACAGTATTTTGCCAATGATCAATTAATTGTTTGCTTCTAAAGATTATTAATCAACAGTTAATCATAAAATAACTATTGAATAAATTGTAATTATTTGATAACAGTATTTTGCCAACGATCAATACATTTTTTGCTTCTAAACCATTATTAATCAATAGTTAATAATAAAATAATTATTGAATAACTTTTAATTACTTGTTACCAGTATTTTGCCAATGACCAATTAATTGTTTGCTTCTAAAGGATTATTAATCAACAGTTAATAATAAAATCAATCAATCAATCAATTTTTTTTATATAGCGCCAAATTACAACAAACAGTTGCCCCAAGGCGCTTTATATTGTAAGGCAAGGCCATACAATAATTATGTAAAACCCCAACGGTCAAAACGACCCCCTGTGAGCAAGCACTTGGCTACAGTGGGAAGGAAAAACTCCCTTTTAACAGGAAGAAACCTCCAGCAGAACCAGGCTCAGGGAGGGGCAGTCTTCTGCTGGGACTGGTTGGGGCTGAGGGAGAGAACCAGGAAAAAGACATGCTGTGGAGGGGAGCAGAGATCGATCACTAATGATTAAATGCAGAGTGGTGCATACAGAGCAAAAAGAGAAAGAAACAGTGCATCATGGGAACCCCCCAGCAGTCTAAGTCTATAGCAGCATAACTAAGGGATGGTTCAGGGTCACCCGATCCAGCCCTAACTATAAGCTTTAGCAAAAAGGAAAGTTTTAAGCCTAATCTTAAAAGTAGAGAGGGTGTCTGTCTCCCTGATCTGAATTGGGAGCTGGTTCCACAGGAGAGGAGCATGAAAGCTGAAGGCTCTGCCTCCCGTTCTACTCTTACAAACCCTAGGAACTACAAGTAAGCCTGCAGTCTGAGAGCGAAGCGCTCTATTGGGGTGATATGGTACTACGAGGTCCCTAAGATAAGATGGGACCTGATTATTCAAAACCTTATAAGTAAGAAGAAGAATTTTAAATTCTATTCTAGAATTAACAGGAAGCCAATGAAGAGAGGCCAATATGGGTGATATATGCTCTCTCCTTCTAGTCCCCGTCAGTACTCTAGCTGCAGCATTTTGAATTAACTGAAGGCTTTTTAGGGAACTTTTAGGACAACCTGATAATAATGAATTACAATAGTCCAGCCTAGAGGAAATAAATGCATGAATTAGTTTTCAGCATCACTCTGAGACAAGACCTTTCTGATTTTAGAGATATTGCGTAAATGCAAAAAAGCAGTCCTACATATTTGTTTAATATGCACTTTGAATGACATATCCTGATCAAAAATGACTCCAAGATTTCTCACAGTATTACTAGAGGTCAGGGTAATGCCATCCACAGTAAGGATCTGGTTAGACACCATGTTTCTAAGATTTGTGGGGCCAAGTACAATAACTTCAGTTTTATCTGAGTTTAAAAGCAGGAAATTAGAGGTCATCCATGTCTTTATGTCTGTAAGACAATCCTGCAGTTTAGCTAATTGGTGTGTGTCCTCTGGCTTCATGGATAGATAAAGCTGGGTATCATCTGCGTAACAATGAAAATTTAAGCAATACCGTCTAATAATACTGCCTAAGGGAAGCATGGATAAAGTGAATAAAATTGGTCCTAGCACAGAACCTTGTGGAACTCCATAATTAACTTTAGTCTGTGAAGAAGATTCCCCATTTACATGAACAAATTGTAATCTATTAGACAAATATGATTCAAACCACTGCAGCGCAGTGCCTTTAATACGTATGGCATGCTCTAATCTCTGTAATAAAATTTTATGGTCAACAGTATCAAAAGCAACACTGAGGTCTAACAGAACAAGCACAGAGATGAGTCCACTGTCCGAGGCCATAAGAAGATCATTTGTAACCTTCACTAATGCTGTTTCTGTACTATGATGAATTCTAAAACCTGACTGAAACTCTTCAAATAGACCATTCCTCTGCAGATGATCAGTTAGCTGTTTTACAACTACCCTTTCAAGAATTTTTGAGAGAAAAGGAAGGTTGGAGATTGGCCTATAATTAGCTAAGATAGCTGGGTCAAGTGATGGCTTTTTAAGTAATGGTTTAATTACTGCCACCTTAAAAGCCTGTGGTACATAGCCAACTAACAAAGATAGATTGATCATATTTAAGATCGAAGCATTAAATAATGGTAGGGCTTCCTTGAGCAGCCTGGTAGGAATGGGGTCTAATAAACATGTTGATGGTTTGGATGAAGTAACTAATGAAAATAACTCAGACAGAACAATCGGAGAGAAAGAGTCTAACCAAATACCGGCATCACTGAAAGCAGCCAAAGATAACGATACGTCTTTGGGATGGTTGTGAGTAATTTTTTCTCTAATAGTTAAAATTTTGTTAGCAAAGAAAGTCATGAAGTCATTACTAGTTAAAGTTAATGGAATACTCAGCTCAATAGAGCTCTGACTCTTTGTCAGCCTGGCTACAGTGCTGAAAAGAAACCTGGGGTTGTTCTTATTTTCTTCAATTAGTGATGAGTAGAAAGATGTCCTAGCTTTACGGAGGGCTTTTTTATAGAGCAACAGACTCTTTTTCCAGGCTAAGTGAAGATCTTCTAAATTAGTGAGACGCCATTTCCTCTCCAACTTACGGGTTATCTGCTTTAAGCTACGAGTTTGTGAGTTATACCACTGAGTCAGGCACTTCTGATTTAAAGCTCTCTTTTTTACAGGAGCTACAGCATCCAAAGTTGTCTTCAATGAGGATGTAAAACTGTTGACGAGATGCTCTATCTCACTTACAGAGTTTAGGTAGCTACTCTGCACTGTGTTGGTATATGGCATTAGAGAACATAAAGAAGGAATCATATCCTTAAACCTAGTTACAGCGCTTTCTGAAAGACTTCTAGTGTAATGAAACTTATTCCCCACTGCTGGGTAGTCCATCAGAGTAAATGTAAATGTTATTAAGAAATGATCAGACAGAAGGGAGTTTTCAGGGAATACTGTTAAGTCTTCTATTTCCATACCATAAGTCAGAACAAGATCTAAGATATGATTAAAGTGGTGGGTGGACTCATTTACTTTTTGAGCAAAGCCAATAGAGTCTAATAATAGATTAAATGCAGTGTTGAGGCTGTCATTCTCAGCATCTGTGTGGATGTTAAAATCGCCCACTATAATTATCTTATCTGAGCTAAGCACTAAGTCAGACAAAAGGTCTGAAAATTCACAGAGAAACTCACAGTAACGACCAATTTGGATGGACAAGACTAAGAGTCAAGCTTTCAAATGAATTAAAGCTCTGTCTGGGTTGATCAATGATTATTGAATATCTTTTATGTATTTGATAACAGTGTTTTGCCAATGACCAATTAATTGTTTGCTTCTAAACCATTATTAATCAATAGTTAATAATAAAATGACAATTGAATAACTTTTAATTATTTGTTACCAGTATTTTGCTAATGACCAATGAGCTGATTGAATTACTGCTGCTGGTATTTTTCCTGCAGACCCCCAAATCCCGTCGGGGAGAAGCGATGTGGGACGCGCCTCCTGCTCTGGCTGCTTTGGTCAAACAGGTGTATGTGTCTGTGGTCGGCACCAGGAGGGACCACAGTATTTGTGCGCTGGGGCGCAGTGGGACGGGCAAAACCACGGCATGCCAAGCTTTCACACTTGCACTCCTCAAGCAAGCTGGTACAGCATCAGCGAACATCAGTGGTGAGTCCAGGATCTCGAAGGGAACACATGTGACCTATACTGCAGAGAACGGGTCTCAAACCTAGTCTATCAGAGGGCCATAGACCACATTCAGCTCCCCACTTCTGCAATTAAGGAAGAATTAAGTTGACATCACTCATAATCTACATTTATGTTCGATCGTATGGTTGTTTTGGGTCTGATGTGTTTCTAAGGGACCCCGTGTTTAAGACCCTGTTTTCGATTGTCTTGTCTTTTTTATTAGTGGAACGAGTGCAGGCAGTGTTCACTGTTCTGAGGTCTTTTGGTTGCGTGAGCTCTCAGCACAGTGATGCTTCGTCGAGGTTCGCCATGGCGTTCTCTGTGGACTTTAACCACACGGGACAAGCTGCTGCTGGACACCTGCAGGCACGCAACACACACACACACACACACACACACACACACACACACACACACACACACACACACACACACACACACACACACACACACACACACACACACACACACACACACACACACACACACAACCACACTTAGCCATGTTCATTTCCAGGTTTCATCAACTTCTTCTGTATTCTTCCATCAGACGATGATGCTGGACAAATGGAGAGTGTGTCAGAAAACCGATGGAGAGAGCAACTTCCTAGTTTTCTCTCAGATGCTGGCAGGACTTAGTATGGAGAAGAGGTATTGTCAGCGTTTGACCAGATGTTTAAGACTCATGATGAAATGTGAAATCCTCATCGTTTCCTCTTCATCAGGACTGAACTCCAGCTGCACCAGCTCCCCGAGTCCAACTCTTTTGGTATAGTTCCACCCACCAAGGTACAGTAAGTGTTTGTGTGATTGACAGAGGTGTGGGCACCAATTGGTCACTTCAGTTCTCTCGTTCTCGCTGCTATAATTTATGTATGATTGACTATTGTTAAAGTACCTGTATTGTCTACAGGTAAAGTACACTCTATTATAGAGTGAAATCAGCTCTACTGTTGTGTCAAATCAAGTGTTTCTACTACAATAATAGAGTATATTTAACTCTATTTGGACTGGGACCAAATGTTATCCCAGCAGAGTAAATTTTACTCTGCAAAATTTACTGTGCACGAATAAGGGAATAACCCTGTTGTGTCTGATGAGTTCTGGACATTCATGCTGGTTATATGGTTGCAAATAGAGCTTTACATAAAATGGCTATTTACGACCGTATTACAGCATGAATGTCAGCAAATAATCACACACAAGGGGGTTATTCCCATTCTAATTCAATCCCATCGTTTGCACGGCTTATTTTTCTGTAGGTAATTCAGTCAGTGAGGCTTACCATCGAGCCGAGGTAGCGTCTCTCCAACAGCGGTCAGGGCGCGGAGTAATCCATCAAATGTGAAAATCCATCAAATCCATCAAATGTGAAACGGTAATTCTGTATCAGAATCCACACCAATACTTTCGTATGGTAGCTTAAATTCACCCATTTTGGCGGTGTCAGTACACGACTTTCTCTCGCTCTCAGCTAACAGCGCTAACAGCTAGCAGCACGCGCAGCTGGTGTTCTGTCGAATTGTGCTTCTCATCGCATAAATCGACAGTTCCGCATCCCGACTATATTGCGCATGCGTGTGCCATCTCATCAGAACACCGGTCAGGGCGCGGAGTAATACATCCAAATGTGAAATGGTTGAATATTTTGCCACCGTTACCGTGATATTATACGATCTGAAATCTCACATGCTTAACCAATCAGATTCATGGAAAAATGTAATTGGATTTGAATTAAATGTTATACTGCAAAGAATGATTTAGCTGTGTGCTACCAGACTACAGGCTGGTTACAGTACGAGCCTTATATTGACACTGTCCCCATGCTATAAACCAAAGTGAGTCTATGATGAAACTGTGCGATCACTTACACTGAAGTAATTTATCTGACATTTCATTGATATGACAGAAATGTGCATGTGCACTGTTTATAGTGAGCGTAGCAAACAGGTGGCCATGAATACAGATTAAACATGTACAGATACATATCCAGCTCCGGATGTGGGAAAAGGTCAGTTTTCCAAAATCTAAAATTTTGCCTTAAAAAATAAACCTTCATAGTTGTCACATCAATGTTTTATGTGAGCTAGATCAAGGTATCTGACTAATCTGCTGGAGGGTCTACCACAACAACCCCCAGGACCACTCAATGTTATCGTTACATTTTTATGGAAATACTTTTTTTTTATCTTATTTGAAGGGGATTGATGACTTTGATTTCAAACCAGTCCTGCTGAGTGCATGCTTTTTTGCAGATGACATTGTGTTGTGCAGCACCAAAGGGGAGAAAGTAAAGACAAAGCAAAAAGAATGCAAAAAGGCTTTAGAAGATAAAAGAATGAAGACTAATTTAAAAGAAGACAATCAATAATATTTGAAGTTGAATGAAGATCAGTATTCAGACATTAACCTGCAGGTAGAAATAGTAAAAGAGTGAGTATGTTAAAGAATATTTGGTGAGCCCTTGATGCAGAAATAAGCCACAGAGTACAAGGAGTATGAATAGTAATAATGTATGAAAGTGTTTCACAAAGGTTTTTGAATAATAAACCCCTAAACCCCTGTCCAGATTATGTTCAAATGAGTTAAAATATTTATACGTGTACACTGATATAGCAAAGTGCTAGTTTCCAACTGATGTTGTTTTCATTGTCATGCCCAGGGGCAACGTTCTTTAAACTATGAAAGGTTATGGGCGCTCATCTTTGCACCCATATGCATGTTGGGCTTCAAATGAAATCTGGTCAGGTGAAGATTTGGTGCAATCAAAATGCAGCATAAAGTAATTGCACCATAGAACACTAAAATTCAGGTCAAAACTCAAGCACAGAGTTTTTCCTGCTGTTTATAAACATTATTCAGACACACCTTACACAAGTGGGTTCACAAAGCAAGGACACTGCTTGTACATATATGGATGTACATTAGATAGATAGATAGATAGATAGATAGATAGATAGATAGATAGATAGATAGATAGATAGATAGATAGATAGATAGCTTTTATTGTCATTGTCATTACAACAATGAGATTTCTGGACTCACATTCCACATACAAACAGCAATTAATCTACAATTATTAGTTGTTTACCGTAATAATGGCACATATCAGAATTAGGACAACACATATACATTTGACATTGTTTATGTGCACTAAACTTGAAACAGTCTGTTTTCCAATTGAGGCGATGTAAGTGTGTTGCTAGCCGCTGCAACTGTCAAGTCGCGCCGCCTGCCAGCTTGGGAAGAATGGGGGCCTGCCGCAGGGGGGGAGTGGCAGGAAGAGAGGTAAAAGGAGAAACTGGAGCATGCTTCAGTCCATGTGTAAGTCAGTTATTGTCTTTGTGGGTTGAGATAAGAATGGAGCCGAATAATCTCACCAAGGACTGAATAAATTCCTCTGGAGGTAAACAGTGGGCAATTGACCTTGAGGCTAGATAGCCTGTAGTGTTGCAGCTGAGCAGTTCCACTTGAACAGCCAAATCCCAATTATGAATTAAGAATATTCCCATTTATGAATTAAGAATATTCACCAGCCTCCGAAACCTTCAGCTTCAACTGCAAGGCACGCATGAGCTCCAAGGTGTCATCCAATTTGCGTCCGAGTTCAAGAGTCAACGCAGTCTGAGAATGCACTGCCTTGCCACCCTCATTAATCATGACGGACAAGCAAGGGGCCATAGTTCTTGATGCCGCCATCTTGCTAATTTTCTGGTAGATCAGGGCAGCACATAAGCCAAAAAGTACCAGCCCTGCTGCCATGAGACCAAAAATGAATAAATCCTCAACGTCCTCAATGGAGAAAGGCACCAAGCATGCCACACACCAGGAGCTCCAGGAGTCGAGAACATAGCCCACAGGATACATTCCATCTGGGCAGGTAGGATCCCCCGGTCCTGACCTTCTTGTAGAAAAAATGGTGTCAATAGCGTTCAGAGACCAGCTGATCAATTCCATGGTTAATCCAATAGTAGTCCAATAGATCCAGAATCCAATATAGTTTTTGAGGAATTCACAGCCTGGTGAAGTAGGGAGTTGAAGGATAAAAGCAGAAAGATAAGGGAGAGTGAAGGAGATGCGACCGCCCTCGTCGGACTCCCAAGACGAATGCACTCATCAAAACCCATCTACTCATACATCAAAACTGAACTGAAAACAACAGTTAAAATATATTGAGGAAAAGAAAAATTATATATATATATATATATATATATATATATATATATATATATATATAGACGTGTTCCATCCATCCATCCATTTTCTTCCGCTTTATCCGGAGTCGGGTCGCGGGGGCAGCAGCTCAAGCAAAGCTGCCCAGATCTCCCGATCCACACACACCTCCCCCAGCTCCTTCGGGGTAACCCCAAGGCGTTCTCAAGCCAGACAAGAGATGTAGTCCCTCCAGCATGTCCTGGGTCTTCCCCGGGGCCTCCTCCCGATGGGACGTGCCCGGAACACCTCTCCAGCGAGGCGTCCAGGGGGCATCCGGAAAAGATACCCGAGCCATCTCAACTGGCTGCTTTCAACGTGGAGGAGCAGCGGCTCGACTCTGAGTTCCTCCCGCGGAAACTTGCGATCTCGTTCTTTCGGTCATGAGCCAAATCTCATGACCATAGGTGAGTGTCGGAACATAGATCAATCAGTAAATCGAGAGCTTTGCCCCCCTACTCAGCTGTCTCTTCACCAGAGCTGAGAGAGAGAGAGATAAACACGTGTTAATCTAACTAATTTCAAAGAACTTAATTCATTAATGTGTTAGCAATTGACACATTTCAGTTAAATTGCCTCAAGTATTTTTTCATTTCAGTGCAGTGCTCAGATTTGTGCTCAGATAGTAATTTGCACTCTGACATGGCCTAAATGGATTTGTGCCATGCATTTTGGCTGTGCATTGTCAAACCTTAGCATACAGTAGGGCTGCACCTTTCATCTCCTGACCTATAAATGACATATTGATGGATTAGCACACACTTAGATATGTCATATCAGTTGTGTTTCTTCCTAGCCAGTGGTCATTTCTGCAGAGTGTTTAATTTAGTTGACCAGACTGCTCTCTGGGACATCCTGAGAATTTGTATAATCCCCAAGAACTTACTGAACATCATAGCCAGCATACACACAGATACTGTTAGTGTTGTATGGAATTGAGGCAAAGACTCTTGAGTTTTTCCCAGTGAAAACTGGTGTTCCTCAGGGATGTGTTTTGGCTCCGACACTGTGTAATACTTGCATGGACTGAGTGTTGGTTATTGTTGTGGAGACCAGTGACTTGAGTGCTTTTGTTGGCGAGGAAAGGTTTACTGACCTTGATTTCGCGGAAAAATGCTGTGATCTCTGCGCAACCAATGGATACTCTGATTGTAGCACTTGAGAAACTGAGTGAGGAATCGGAATGTCTGGGTTTGTAATTATTTTGCATCATGTCTTAGATCCGGGCTTTGAAGGTCTTCCTGGATTGCCCGGGAAGGCCTTATAGACTCATGAGGTCAACAGACAGACAAGTTTGGCAATGCTGATATCTTTGCAGGAGAACAAAAGTCCAAGTCTTTAGGATCCTGGTGCTGCCTGTCTTGCTGTATGGTTGTGAGACTTTGACGCAAAACCATTGACCTAAGGTGACGACTGTATCTCTTTGGTATTAGATCTCTTCGGAGGATCATTGGGTACTGTGGGAATGACTTTGTATCAAACAAGCGGTTACTAAGAGCGACCAAGATGAGGAGTATCAGTTGCATTGTGTGACCACGCTTCTTCTGGCTGTGTCATATGGCCTAGTTCAAAATAATGAAGCCTAACTGCTGATTTGCATTGCATTTGTCATGAATAAGCCATTATTTTATTTAGCACCATCCAGATTTATCTGTGAGTTGCCTATAGTCTCTTTGACAGGGACTGAAAATTTCATGGAAAAATTCCGCATGGTTCCAGAGATATGCATGAAATTTACCCCCAAAATAGCACTTTTTTCATCAATTTTGTGTGACATTGATATTTAGCATTATCATTTAAAGTTGAATGTTAAAGAAATAACCTTGTATTTTGTCAGTTTGTTTGTGCTTCATACTAACACACAGTAATACATTTTTTTGTTAAGGTATAAATGTCATTTCCTAGAAAAAACATCATGTTTCTAAAGCAAGTAAAACTGTCGCAAGCGTAACGCTGAGAATAAGTCCTTGATTTATTTGTGTCAAAATCTTAGCTATATCTCCTACTCTCCTTTAATAGAATAATTATATTACTTGTTCAATAATACCAGGAACTGATGGACAGAATTTCTTTGTTTCAGGCTTCGCAGACTAAAGAAGATACGTCCAACTGTTGTCGCAAGCGTTACACGCTCTAGCACATTATAGTATATATGCACTGATAATTTCTAGCAATGACTGAACCGAGACCAATAGAAATATTGAAACTCTGATATATAACCATACCTAAAATGATAACATTTTACAAAAAAGACCACTTTTAAATTTTGATGGTTATGTCACACTTTGGCTTCATTATTTTTGAACTAGGCCTTATCCATTTTAGAGATGTAGGAATGGACTGATTGCCCACCCCTGGCCTAGGGTCATTGCCATCCAGGACCCAATGCGGCTCCATGGTTTCATGGATGTAGTAAAGCGCAGCACCGGCACATGATCCCAGACCTGACTTGGATATGAGACTACAGCATGCCGTCCTGTTATTTTTGGTGCGTTAAAGCTGCAGCTCCACACATAATGTAACGTGATTCTTACAATGTTCACCTGATTTGGTTGAAATTCCATAAAAAAATAAAGCTGGCAAACTGCCTTATATGCTGTTTTATTTGATTTCAGATGTAATATCTTACTTTTCTGAAATAAAATAACAAAAGCTTTGTTAGTGTCCCAATATACTCTATTTGGATTTAATGATACTTTGACATGAGTCATGTTCAAGAAAGGAATTTGATCAAATCTGTCAAAATGGGAACATGGAAGCACATAAAGACATCTTAGAGTTAAGAAAACAGTTAAAGAATGATCAGGTCATAGAGGGTAAACCTGAACTAAACAACAAAACAACCAAGCAGTCAACATCAGTGTGATGAACATTTTTATGAAGTGTTAACAAATCTAATGATCACCAAATAAAGTGATGACCGACTGTAACTGTATTTATCATCTGGGTTCAGTGACCTGATGCACATATGACTTGTCTTTTTTTAGGTTGAGGAGAAGCAGCGTGCATCTGTTGCTTTCTCCAAGCTGCTGACTGCCATGGAAATGCTGGGCTTCTCGGCTGGTGAGCAGAAGGCGATCTGGCACGTTCTGGCTGGTATTTACCATTTGGGAGCTGCTGGGGCCTGTAAAGGTAACACCGATTCATCAGTGTCATTCACACAGTCATAGCAACCCCTCCAGATGCACGTAGCAACCAGTAGAAGGCAAACATGCATATCCCTCAAATCAAAACATAGACAGAAATTTACCCGTTAGGGGAGGTGATGGTGGTTAAGTGGTGGCCAAGTGGTTAATGCGCTTGGTTTCAGTTCAGAAGGTTCCGGGTTCAAATCCCACCCCTGCCACATTTCTCCATGTAATGTGGAGTTGCGTCAGGAAGGGCATCCGGCGTAAAACTTGTGCCAATTCAACAAGCAGATCCACCTTGGATTTGCTGTGGCGACCCCAAGTGCAAACAAGGGAGCAGCCGAAGGGACTTACTAGGGGAGGTGATGGTCTAGTGGTTAAGGTGTTGGGCTTGAGTCTAGAAGATCATGGGTTCAAATCCCCACCTGACTGGAAAATCACTAAGGGCCCTTGGGCCATGCCTTTAATCCCCTATTACTCCCGGTGGGTAGTGAGCGCCTTGTATGGCAGCACCCTGACATCGGGGTGAATGTGAGGCATAATTGTAAAGCGCTTTGAGCACCTGATGCAGATGGAAAAGCGCTATATAAACACAGTCCATTTACCATTACCATTTACCGCTATAACCACATTATTCAGAAATCTTTTTAGAACAGCTTCAGTGTGTCTTTCTATTTCTTTATTTTTGTCTTTGTACGACTGATACATTCCGATGTACAACCCCAATTCCAAGGAAGTTGGGACGTTGTGTAAAATGTAAATAAAAACAGAATACAATGATTTTCAAATCCTTTTCAACCTATATTCAACTGAATACACCACAAAGACAAGATATTTAATGTTCATACTGATAAAATTTATTGTTTTTTGTGCATATATTACATACTTACATTTTACACAACATCCCAACTTCATCGGAATTGGGGTTGTACATTTTCACTATAATATACAGCATTATGTAATGGCTGTGTGAATCCTTGTCATTTGATTGGTGGCTTCTATGTCACATGACATGGATTAATTGTCACATTTGTGATGCATTGCATTGAGTGTGTAATTTGGTTCCATTTGCTGTGCAAATTTGGTTCCATATATTTTGTACCATTGCACGCTGCAAACCCCGCCCACTCGTGGGGGTGGCACACGCGTTTGTTTTGCTGGCGGACGATGATTTGAAGGAGTTAATTAATGGTGCTAATTCTTCTAACACACACACAAACAAAACAAATCCACTATGCCATAAACTGTCTGGATGCATGAAGAGCTGTTAGGATGAAAAGCTGGAAAAATTTCTGACGTGAATTTTCACTGGACTGAGGAAAGTGGACGGCAGTCTGTACACGAAGTCAGTGCACGGCATCACAGACAACATTGTCAGAATTGTATTTTTGCAAGTTGACTGAGAACAATTTTGGACTCCTGTTTAAAGTTCATGTTGGACTATTAAGCACCAGTGACAAACACCAAAATGTAAGTCCCTTTTCTGTTGTTTATAAATTAATAAAATATCAAATGACAGGGATCTATTTTCACCATTATATAAAACAAATAATGAGGTTCAGCATACATAATTTTTCGGGATATAACATCAAAACAACAGCAACAGCACATCTTCAACATCATTAAACAACATGACAATCTGTTAATTCATTCATTCATCTTCTACCGCTTAGTCCAATTAAGGGTCGCGGGCGGCTGGAGCCAATCCCAGCAGTCATAGAGCGCGAGGCGGGGTACACCCAGGACAGGACGCCAGTCTGTCGCAGGGCCACAGACAAACAAACACAGACACACCCACACACACACCTACGGACAATTTAAAGATCCCAATCCACCTAACCCACATGTCTTTGGATGTGGGAGGAAACCGGAGAACTCGGAGGAAACCCACGCAAACACAGGGAGAACATGCAAACTCCATACAGAAAGGCCACGGGAATTGAACCCACGACCTTCTCACTGTGAGGCAACAGTGCTAACCACTAAGCCACCGTGCTGCCCACAATCTGTTCTTTATTTCTGATATAATAAGTAATATCAGAATAAGATAATAATAATAATAGATAATAATATAGATAAGATAGTAAGATAATAAGACAATAAGAATAATATCAGAATAATATCAGAATACCAGTAATAAGGTATAACACTTGTACTATGCATAAACAAGGATAATAATCATCCAGTATGTTTCTCAAATCCTTGATCTTAAATATTTAATTTCTTTTTAACCTTTGGCACACTAAAATCAGTCTTATATAAAGTACCTCAAAGTGATACTTGAGTGAAAATACAAGTATCTTACCATAATATTACTTTGGCAAAAGTTAAAGTCTCCTTAAAGTCAAACAGAACACACATTTATAGTTACACAGTTGTTCCAAATTTAAGGAAAATGTCAAAAAACAAAACAAAACAAACTGTGGTGTCTGGAGGAACCAGTGGGAGGCCTCAGCCTCTATAAAAGCCTGGATCTGCTTCTGGCAAGGTAGACACTGTTGGTGTTGGTGAGCAGGAATGAGCAGCAAGTGGATGTGCTGTGTATGCAGAACTGTAATAAAATTGTTGTTCTTTTTTTAAGATGCTGCCTTTTTCCTGGAAGATCCACACATCTCTGTAAAAACAACAAAAACAACTTTGTAAGCATCACCACCACCAACCACTGCAAAGCAACCAAAGGCGCTCTTTGCGCCCGAATCTAAAATGCAGCGGCGCTTTTATGCAGCACTTCTTTTACACAGCTTCTCTCTGTGAAAATTTCAAATAAAATAAATAAAACGAAACAGCCACGCTGGCCAGTTTTGTTGGTACTGAAATTTTCTCCTTAACTGTGTTTTAACTCCGATCGTGTGCTGGACTCCAGCGTGAGGTGATCCATGTGCATGTGTGTATGCGCCAGCGTGTGCACATTTGGAGTTCAGAATGCAGATGGCCCCCTTTTCAATCCTCCAGTCTTCCTCTTCTTCAGAGGGGGCGCTGATTCAACCTGTCATTTATTTTGTTGTCCTTTCAACTTATTTTATGTCAAACATGGCACTTGATGCTGCAGGGGGTGAAAGTTGCTCTTCTGAGGCGTACCGGTGCATACCGGCTAGGGAGGACTGTATCTCTCTCGGTACTGTGTACCGCTGTGTTCTGGCTTATTTTCACCTCTGACTGTTGTACCAGAGTGTGGATTGGAGGAGAAATGGTGTTAGGTTCTAAAAGAACAGTATATTTTGAGTGTGGTTGAGGTTATGTGAGTGTCTGACAGGGTGATGAGTATTAAGTTGGAAACTGCGGTGATGATGAATGCCATCAGTGCATAGGCCCAACAGGTAAGATGAAGGAGAAAGAAGATTTCTGGAGTCAGTTAGATGAGGTGGTAGACAGTTTTGCAAGGATGACCATGGGCATGTTGGTACAGGGAACAGAAGTGATGAGGAATTAATGGGTAGATATGGTATCAAAAATCAACTGTGTGAATTAAACCGTGACCGTTTAATTCACACAGTTGTTTTTTTTTCATTCGACATAATGTGCCTTTTCCGTGAGACAGCTCACAAAGCTTCTTTGGTGCGAACATTTCCCACAGTGCTTGCTGCACAGCTGTGGGAAAGGTTCTGCTGCAGCATGTTGCACTGCAGATATGAATATTTTTGTCAGAACGGGTGTGAGCCCATCTACCATGGTGGCTGGACCCGCAATGCAAACTCCCAGACTAGGCTTAGGTGTAGGAGAAATCATGGTCTTTATTCCAGGTTCTGGTTCGGTACACGTGATCAAGCAGCAGAGCAGAGGTACAATCAGGATCAGGCAAAAACGCAGTGATGGTTTAGCAGGGGTCAGAGGCATGAGCAAACACAGACATCCGGGATGAGGCAAGAGGCATGGTCGAGGAAAACACGTGTACGATACATGGCAAAGCAAAAATCAGGACTGACAAAGTGAGCTGGAATGTGTACGAGACAACAAACTGCCACTGGTGTGGTGACTGGGAGGATATTAAATAAGCAGGGGTTAACAAGGTGCACGTGAGGACAAGGATCTAGAAAGGGGCGTGGTTTATGGACAAAGAGTATGGATGGAGCAATATTGGGAGGAAAGGAGTGTGCAAAGTGGAGTGAAGTAATAGACAAAGGCGTGTGAACTGGTGCAAGAGCGGGAGTGAAAGGAAACACAAAGCAGACAGAGGCAAAGGGAGGGAAACAACATGATGGCAGATGCCAGGGATGGACTGAACATAATTAACAGGGCGTGAGGACTAACAGGGAACAATGAACAGGCTCAACATACGACAGAATAAAATATAACATCCATCCATCCATTCATCCATTTTCTTCCGCTTTATCCAGAGTCGGGTTGCGGGGGCAGCAGCTCAAGCAAAGCCGCCCAGACCTCCCAATCCACACACACCTCCTCCAGCTCCTCCGGGGGAACCCCAAGGCGTTCCCAAGCCAGCCGAGAGATGTAGTCCCTCCAGCGTGTCCTGGGTCTTCCCCGGGGCCTCCTCCCAGTGGGACATGCCCGGAACACCTCTCCAGCAAGGCGTCCAGGGGGCATCCGGAAAAGATGCCCGAGCCACCTCAACTGACTCCTTTCAACGTGGAGGAGCAGCGGCTCGACTCCGAGCTCCTCCCGAGTGACCGAGCTCCTCACCCTATCTCTAAGGGAGCGTCCAGCCACTCTGCAGAGGAAACTCATGTCGGCCGCTTGTACTCGCGATCTCGTTCTTTCGGTCATGAGCCAAATCTCATGACCATAGATGAGGATCGGAACGTAGATCGATCGATAAATCGAGAGCTTTGCCCCCCTACTCAGCTCTCTCTTCACCACGACGGTCCGATACAGCGACCGCATCACTGCAGATGCTGCACCGATCCGTCTATCGATCTCACGCTCCATCCGTCCCTCACTCGTGAACAAGACCCCAAGATACTTAAACTCCTCCACTTGAGGCAAGGACACTCCACCGACCTGAAGAGGGCAAAGCACCTTTTTCCGGTCGAGAACCATGGCCTCGGATTTGGAGGTGCTGATTTTCATCCCGGATGCTTCACACTCGGCTGCAAACCGCCCCAGTGCACGCTGAAGGTCCTGATTTGACGAAGCCAATGGAACCACATTGTCCGCAAACAGCAGACACGGGATTCTGTGGTTTCCAAACCAGACCCCCTCTACACCCTGGCTGCACCTAGAAATTCTGTCCATAAAAATAATGAACAGAACCGGTGACAAAGGGCAGCCCTGGCGGAGGCCAACATGCACTGGAAACAGGTTTGACTTACTACCGGCAATGCGAACCAAGCTCCTGCTGCGGTCGTACAGGGACCGGATAGCCCTTAGCAAAGGACCCCGGACCCCGTACTCCCGGAGCACTCCCCACAGGGTGCGCCGAGGGACACGGTCGAATGCCTTCTCCAGATCCACAAAACACATGTGGACTGGTTGGGCAAACTCCCATGAACCCTCGAGCACCCGATGGAGCGTGTAGAGCTGGTCCAGTGTGCCACGACCAGGACGAAAACCACACTGCTCCTCCTGAATCCGAGGTTCGACCATCGGTCGAATTCTCCTCTCCAGTACTCTGGAATAGACCTTACCGGGGAGGCCGAGGAGTGTGATCCCCCTATAGTTGGAACACACCCTCTGATCCCCCTTCTTAAACAGAGGGACCACCACCCCGGTCTGCCAATCCAGAGGCACTGTCCCCGATCGCCACACAATGTTGCAGAGGCGCGTCAGCCAAGACAGCCCCACAACATCCAGAGACTTAAGGTACTCAGGACGGATTTCATCCAGCCCAGGAGCCTTGCCACCGAGGAGCTTTCTAACCACCTCGGTGACTTCGGCCTGGGTAATGGATGAGTCCGCTTCTGAGTCCCCAGTCTCTGCTTCCTCTTCGGAAGACGTGACGATGGGATTGAGGAGATCCTCGAAGTACTCCTTCCACCGCCCGACAACATCCCCAGTCAGGGTCAACAGCTCCCCACCCGCACCGTAAACAGTGCTGGTGGAGAGCTGCTTCCGCCTCCTGAGGCGTCGGACGGTTTGCCAGAATCTCATCAAGGCCAACCGATAGTCCTCCTCCATAGCCTCCCCGAACTCCTCCCAGACCCGAGTTTTTGCCTCTGCGACCGCACGGGCTGCGGCACGCTTGGCCAGCCGGTACCTGTCAGCTGCCTCTGGGGTCCCACCTACCAACAAAGATAAGTAGAACTCCTTCTTCAGCTTGATGGCATCCCTTACTTCTGGTGTCCACCACCGGGTTCGGGGATTGCCACCGCGACAGGCACCAGAGACCTTGCGACCACAGCTACGAGCAGCTGCATCGACAATGGAGGTGGAGAACATGGTCCACTCGGACTCCATGTCTTTAACCTCCCCCGGGATCTGGGAGAAGCTCTCCCGGAGGTGGGAGTTGAAGACCTCGCTGCCAGAGGGTTCCGCCAGTCGTTCCCAGCAGACCCTCACGATACGTTTGGGCCTGCCAGGTCTTACCGGCTTCCTACCCTCCCAGCGGATCCAACTCACCACCAGGTGGTGATCAGTCGACAGCTCTGCCCCTCACTTCACTCGAGTGTCCGAGACACGTGGCCGAAGGTCAGATGATACGACTACAAAGTCGATCATCAACCTCCGGCTCAGGGTGTCCTGGTGCCACGTGCACTTATGGACACCCTTGTGCTCGAACATGGTGTTCGTGATGGGCAAACTGTGACTAGCACAGAAGTCCAACAACTGAACACCACTTGGGTTCAGATCGGGGAGGCCGTGCTTCCCGATCACCCCCCTCCAGGTCTCACTGTCGCCGCCCACGTGGGCGTTGAAATCCCCCAGGAGAACAATGGAGTCCCCAGTTGGAGCGCTATCTAGTACCCCTCCCAGGGACTCCAGGAAGGTCGGGTACTCTGCACTGCTGCTCGGCCCGTAGGCCGAGACAATGGTGAGAGACCTCTCCCCGACCCGAAGGCGTAGGGACGCGACCCTCTCGTTCACCGGAGTGAACTCCAACACTTGGCGACTGAGCTGGGGAGCAATAAGCAATGCGACCCCAGCCCTCCGTCTCTCCCCGTGGGCGACGCCAGAAAAATGAAGCGTCCAGCCCCTCTCCAGGAGTTGGGTACCAGAGCCCAAGCTGTGCGTGGAGGTGAGCCCGACTATCTCTAGTCGGTATCTCGCAACCTCCCGCACAAGCTCAGGCTCCTTCCCCCCTAGCGAGGTGACATTCCACGTCCCAACAGCCAGGGGCTGTGAGCATGGACCGGGCCGCCGGGCCACCCGCCCTCGACCGCCACCCAATCCTCTCTGCACCCGACCCCCATGGCCCCCTCTGCAGGTGGTGAACCACAGGAGGGCGGGCCCACGTCACTCTTTCTGGCTGAGCCTGGCCTGGCCCCATGGGCTAAGGCCCAACCACCAGGCGCTCGCGTGCGAGCCCCAACCCCAGGCCTGGCTCCAGGGTGGGACCCCAGCTCCGCCATACCGGGCGACGTCACGGTCCTTGATCTTTTACTGGTCATGGAGGTTCTGAACTGCCCTTAGTCTGACCCATCACCTAGGACCTGTTTGCCTTGGGAGACCCTACAGGGAGCACAAAGCCCCCGACAACATAGCTCCTAGGATCATCCGGGTACGCAAACTCCCCCACCACGATAAGGTGGCAGCTAGAGGGGGAGGATGATGATGATCAAATACTAAAACACGGATGAACGCAAAATAAACAAAAGATAGACAATGAAAACATAAACTGATTGAACAAAGCTAGAACAGAACAAAAGGCAAAAGTAAACAGTAACAAAGAAAACAAAATGACACGTAAACCAAAACAGAATAAATCATGATGAAAATAAACAACTAATAGATCAAAGCTGCAAAGAACAAAAGGGGGGGAGGGGCTCAATGCCCTATACAGGCCAAAATCATGACAATTTGTAAGGGAGATCGGGAAAAGTTTTGAATTTGTAACTTTCTGGAACGCAATTGCCTGCATTTTGAGGGCCAAATTTTGTGAAGTAAAGCCATCGGGTTTTTTTTTTGTAATCTTTGTTACAGCCTTACTTTAAAGCTAAAAGAAAGAGAGCATCACGTCAAAACATGGATGCATGTAGAAATGTATGTATGTCAAGAGCAATGAACCAGGTGTAGAGACCTCTGGCGCCCCCTTTTGGCTGACCTGGATCTGTTCAGTAATTCTGCTCTACAGCATGTTTGTAAAATAAAAATACTATCTACTCTAAATACTCTATCATTCTGGGAGGGGGATTGGCCCATGCCATCAGTCTCATAGCCATCGTTATTAACTACCAATATGTCATTTTGCTGTCAAATGTCAATCAGGTAACCCTTCAAAAACCGGTCGGAATAGAATCGAAATAATTCTGAATCTTAAGAATCGGAATTAAATCAATTCTTGAAACATGAATTGATACCCAGCCTTACATATGATAACTGTTTGTTATTTCTGCCAGGCCAATATCATTGAGCACATTAGCCTGCAGCACCACAGAAATTGTTGTGTGGGCCGCTGAAGAGGAGGTACTGCTGGCCCACCACCACCAGTCAGCGCCCTGCTTGGAGTGCGGGCTTCAAGCATGAGAGGGCGCCGAGACAGAGAGTGACAGCTGTCACTCATTTACACCAGCTGTCACCAATCACCAACATCCCTACAAAAGCCGGATTACTACTCCACCTCCTCGCCGAGAAATCAGCTACCGTCGAAGGTAATTCTCTGCTGTGATTAAGTGTTAACTAATTGTTCTGTGTGCAGCCGTATTCCTGAGGATTCAGTGTTTTTGGATTGGCGTGCAGTGAGAGTCTGCGACGTCTTCGCCTCTCACTCCATCCAAGGAGCCACTGTCAGGAGCTGCACGGGTGACTTTGTATCGGAGGTGGAGGTTTTCCCTCCTCGAAGATCTGTAGGTGAAGGATTACTGGGTGTGTGGATACACACTCACTGGTAACTGTTTTTTCATCTTCTGCCAGCAGTACCAGGGTCTGCAACAGAAGACGGTGACCACCTGGGGACTCGGGACTTGGCGGCTCCGGTGTTCTTCAGGCCGTTGGTGGTGGAAGCTGTGTGGGTCCCGGCTCTCCGATCGCCAGAGGTCTCCTATCTTCGAGCCTGCCCGCACGTCACCTTGTGTTTAATTGGCATTATCTTTGTCTGTATCCAGTTGTGCATTTCACAACATTAAATTGTTACTCTTTGTCTTATCCATTGTCCGTTCATTTGCGCCCCCTGTTGCGTGTCCGTGTTCCGACACCTTCCCAACAGAAATGGAATTTAATTGCCGGAACTAATATTTACTTTTTAACTTTTAAGTTTAATCTCATTTGCCCTGTTTTTTTTCTTCTTTTTTTTTTTTTTTTTTTTGCACAGTTGGTAGGAGACAGTTTATAAATTTTGACAGCGCTCAGACAGCCAGCAGCGTTCTGGGTTGTGAGGGGGAGGAGCTAAACACTGCTGTCTTCAAACATCACCTCCAGCAACTTCTGCAGAGAGCCACTGGAGGCAGCATAGAGCGACCCCCTGCTGCTGACTCAGAGGACGGTATGTGCTAAGGACACATTTAACATGTGAATTTATTAAAATTGTCGAAAAAGGGAATTGTCCAGTCAAATTAAAAAAGGCAGCAGTGGCTGGAGTTCACCAGGACGGGTCAGCAACAAAATGACTTGCTGTATTTCCTTGATTAAATGCCTGACCTTGAGGCCCTGTCACACCTTGATGATTTAGCCAGCGTATGCAAAATGTGTAAAAAAAATCCAATAAATTAAGGGTAAGTTTTTTATAAGTTAAGAGCTCGCTGAAACACACTGAAGCTCGCTGATGTTCGTCCTGATGAGCTGAGCTCCTCAAAAAATTTTGGGCATGCTGAAAATTTTTGACGAGTGCCAGGACTCATATGTCCTGCACATGCTGGATATAAGTTGTAGGTAAGTTATGTGATTGCTGGCACACGTTTTTTTTTAGAATTTACTCATAAGTCTAAATACGTCCATTAATGCTGGTCACTGATTGGCAGAAACCTGCAGTCCTCATGCAAACACACTATTTCATTCACAAGGAATAAATCTGACCTGTTCATTTCAGTCCAATTCACCATCACAGACGGACATGAATCCACATAAAGCTTCTGATTTTTGAAAATGACGTCTGAAAATATTTAAATTCGTGGCCTGAAACGTAAGGTTTTAAAGCAAGTCCCTCTGTGGTTTTTCTGCAGCAGATGCGTTTCTCATGCTGGTGTCGCGCTCTGATCACACAGAATCACTGTGATGATTTAAACCTTTAAAGCGCCGTCACTGTGGTGTGATCATCAGACGACCTCTATTCAGCTTTTAAAATAAATATTTTGATTTATGTTAATAGGGACCTATTATTGGAAACTTATATAAAATTTACACGCACACACACACACACACACACACACACATATATATGTGTGTGTGTGTGTATATACACATACATACAGTTCATGCAGAAAGGACTCACACTGAGATTTTGAGGGGAGAAAATCCAAAGTTTTAAGAAAAAGGACTAAGATTTAGTTGCGGTCTGCAGGTCCGAGGCTGACAGCTGTTCAGTGTGTGGAAGGCATGGCTGCAGGACTCTATGAAGAATTGTTCACTGTGATCGTCTCCCTCATCAACAGGTGGGTAAACCTACTGAACAAGGACAAAACACTCATAAGAGATCTGCAGTAGTATGTAACAGCAGCAGCACAACCAGGAATACTAATCAAGGAGCGCCTGTGGGATTTTAAGTGGCTCTGACCCAGTGGAAGTGATGTGAGTGAAGGCAACATATATACAGGAACTTCATCTAAAATCTAGAGACTTTGGAATATTGAAGTACTGAGGATGGCAGAGCCACAGTTTGGTTAATAATAATGTACAATTTGTTATTACTTGAAATCTGTGTTTATGGTTTTTACTGTTTTTTATTTAAATGCCTCCCACCCTCCAAGTCAAACATGTTCCGCCCCTGGAACAAATGGCTGTAATAAAACCTGCATTCACATTATAAGTATATTTCTGGAGATACATGAATCAAATGGTTAAAACATACTGTTCATCTGGAAAGTATTCACAGCGCTTCAGTTTTTCCAGATTTTATGATACAGCCTTATTACAAAGTGGAGTAAATTCATTTTTTTTCTACACATTCTCCAGATGCACTGTATTTGGGGCACTTTGTTTGGACAATTTAAATGTGACACCAGCTCACTTTATTTCATCAACCTTGACTGAATGAATCTGATTTGTGTAAAACTTTCCTTTCACTTTCAGAAATACCTAAAAACAAAAAGACTGCTTTCAGAAACGAAGTGAAACAAAAAATGTTTTTTCAGTCTAATAACTCTGAGCATTAAGAAAGTATCCACTAATGTAGACTCACATGGTGACAAGGATCTGCTGTCTGTCTGTCACACTGTACCTGACGTCAGCAGCCTTCCTCCTGATCCAACCTGGTCTCACGGCAAGTGGCAATTCTGCAGCACAAAATATACATTAATCTTTTGCTTTTAATCTGTTGTGATATTGTGACGAAAAGCGCCTCGTTTTTGTCACGGCAGCACAAATTCATTTTAATTCATTCTGTGATGGCTGCACGAAATTAACCCTCTGGGGCTGGCGCCATCGTATATGACGGCTAAGACCAAGCTTTACTAAATTATAAATAACCCTTTAATGATATGAGATATGCTGAACAAAAATATAAATGCAACACTTTTGTTTTTGCTCCCATTTTTTATGAGCTGAACTCAAAGATCTAAAACATTTTCTATACACACAAAAGACCTATTTCTCTCAAATATTGCTCACAAATCTGTCTAAATCTGTGTTAGTGAGCACTTCTTGACCCAGCTATCTTAGCTAATTATAGGCCAATCTCCAACCTTCCTTTTCTCTCAAAAATTCTTGAAAGGGTAGTTGTAAAACAGCTAACTGATCATCTGCAGAGGAATGGTCTATTTGAAGAGTTTCAGTCAGGTTTTAGAATTCATCATAGTACAGAAACAGCATTAGTGAAGGTTACAAATGATCTTCTTATGGCCTCGGACAGTGGACTCATCTCTGTGCTTGTTCTGTTAGACCTCAGTGCTGCTTTTGATACTGTTGACCATAAAATTTTATTACAGAGATTAGAGCATGTCATAGGTATTAAAGGCACTGCGCTGCGGTGGTTTGAATCATATTTGTCTAATAGATTACAATTTGTTCATGTAAATGGGGAATCTTCTTCACAGACTAAAGTTAATTATGGAGTTCCACAAGGTTCTGTGCTAGGACCAATTTTATTCACTTTATACATGCTTCCCTTAGGCAGTATTATTAGACGGTATTGCTTAAATTTTCATTGTTACGCAGATGATACCCAGCTTTATCTATCCATGAAGCCAGAGGACACACACCAATTAGCTAAACTGCAGGATTGTCTTACAGACATAAAGACATGGATGACCTCTAATTTCCTGCTTTTAAACTCAGATAAAACTGAAGTTATTGTACTTGGCCCCACAAATCTTAGAAACATGGTGTCTAACCAGATCCTTACTCTGGATGGCATTACCCTGACCTCTAGTAATACTGTGAGAAATCTTGGAGTCATTTTTGATGAGGATATGTCATTCAAAGCGCATATTAAACAAATATGTAGGACTGCTTTTTTGAATTTACGCAATATCTCTAAAATCAGAAAGGTCTTGTCTCAGAGTGATGCTGAAAAACTAATTCATGCATTTATTTCCTCTAGGCTGGACTATTGTAATTCATTATTATCAGGTTGTCCTAAAAGTTCCCTAAAAAGCCTTCAGTTAATTCAAAATGCTGCAGCTAGAGTACTGACGGGGACTAGAAGGAGAGAGCATATCTCACCCATATTGGCCTCTCTTCATTGGCTTCCTGTTAATTCTAGAATAGAATTTAAAATTCTTCTTCTTACTTATAAGGTTTTGAATAATCAGGTCCCATCTTATCTTAGGGACCTCGTAGTACCATATCACCCCAATAGAGCGCTTCGCTCTCAGACTGCAGGCTTACTTGTAGTTCCTAGGGTTTGTAAGAGTAGAATGGGAGGCAGAGCCTTCAGCTTTCAGGCTCCTCTCCTGTGGAACCAGCTCCCAATTCAGATCAGGGAGACAGACACCCTCTCTACTTTTAAGATTAGGCTTAAAACTTTCCTTTTTGCTAAAGCTTATAGTTAGGGCTGGATCAGGTGACCCTGAACCATCCCTTAGTTATGCTGCTATAGACGTAGACTGCTGGGGGGTTCCCGTGATGCACTGAGTGTTTCTTTCTCTTTTTGCTCTGTATGCACCACTCTGCATTTAATCATTAGTGATCGATCTCTGCTCCCCTCCACAGCATGTCTTTTTCCTGGTTCTCTCCCTCAGCCCCAACCAGTCCGAGCAGAAGACTGCCCCTCCCTGAGCCTGGTTCTGCTGGAGGTTTCTTCCTGTTAAAAGGGAGTTTTTCCTTCCCACTGTAGCCAAGTGCTTGCTCACAGGGGGTCGTTTTGACCGTTGGGGTTTTACATAATTATTGTATGGCCTTGCCTTACAATATAAAGTACCTTGGGGCAACTGTTTGTTGTGATTTGGCGCTATATAAAAAAATTGATTGATTGATTGATTGACTTCTCCTTTGCTGAGATAATCCATCCCACCTCACAGGTGTGGCATATCAAGATGCTGATTAGACAGCATGATTATTGCACAGGTGTGCCTTAGGCTGGCCACAATAAAGGCCACTCTGAAATGTACAGTTTTATCACACAGCACAGTGCCACAGATATTGCAAGTTTTGAGGGAGTGTGCAGTTGGCATGCTGACAGCAGGAATGACTGGTTTTCTGACCCCCCCCCCCCGAATAAAGCAAAACTGCACATTTCAGAGTGGCCTTTTAATGTGGCCAGCCTAAGGCACACCTGTGCAATAATCATGCTATCTAATCAGCATCTTGTTTTGCCACACCTGTGAGGTGGGATGGATTATCTCAGCAAAGGACAAGTGCTCGCTAACACAGATTTAGACAGATGTGTGAACAATATTTGAGAGAAATAGGTCTTTTCTGTGCATAGGAAATGTTTTAGATCCGTGAGTTCACCTCATGAAAAACAGGAGCAAAAACCAAAGGTGTTGCGTTTATATTTTTGTTCAGTACAGAAACGTACTTTATTTTTTGCTGAAAAGTTAACTCCGCAGACTTTCAAGCCAGCCATCGGCCATCTTTGTACTCCTCATAGAAGCTGTGTGATGATGTGCGCAATCCGAGAGTCCAATCGGAATTGGTTCACCGTCACATGGTTTTCCAAAATCCAATCGTAGGACAGATTTACCTCACGTGAAAAGCCAAAGATCGTTTTCAGGAGTGATATGTTACTAGTTGGCCCATTTGAATAGCCCCCTGGGTGCTCCAATGAGTATATACTATTGGGCTCCAAATGCGCCCTGCGCCATTACGCATGGCGATCAGTGAAAGCAGATGGAGCAGACGGAGAGCCTCTGATAACAATCTCACATGCTCAAACAGAGTGTGTAACTATCAGGATTGTTCCACTAGTTTGCATGTGAATGTTACTGGATAACTCTGTTGCTTTTACCATGAAGACAAAAATGCATAGACCTTTTTATATATATGTGCATTTGTGTTTATTGTTTGAACCTTTTTGTTGTACAGTCTTTCACACAAGACCTCAAATTACCTTTATAAAGTGTCAAAACAATTGTTTATTATAGTTTGCTGTGTGTTTTGAATAAATGTGTGTGGAAAATTATTTTCTGCTTTACTTTTTCCTTCCTTATTTTTGATTGTAAACCTTTATTACACTTATACAACACAACAAAAGCATATATATTATGAAAATACCATGATATATATTATGAAATCACAGGTTGTCCTGAAAAAAAAGAAACATAAAACTTGATTGTGGGATGCAGGGAGAGCTGTTAACAGCAATAATAAAACATTTATGCCAGGCGAGTGAACTGTCCAAAAAATGCCCTTGCACCCCAGAGGGTTAAAGGTGAAGCGGGGGGTCGGGGTGGTTAAGGTTAGGGTTGGGGTAGGAGCAGAGTTAGTAATAGTGAGTTAAAAAAAACCCTGTCATGAAAATTTTACTCATTACGTGACGGGAGGACGAAAAGAAACTGGGCTGCCTGATCAGACACGTCTTCCTGTGTAACACGTATGCGCGTTGTGTTGTGTGCCCAGGGCTCTCAACTGTGAGCAGCTGCCATTGGCCTCCGTGATGGTGGTGGACACGCCTGGCCTGAGGAACCCCCGACACTGTGGAGAGGAGAGAGGTGCCAGCTGGTCTGAGCTCTGTCACAACTACCTGCAGGAGAGGCTGCTGGAGCACTACCACACACACACCTTCAGACACACACAGGACAGATATGCACAGGTAACATCAACTCTACGCTAAGAATCGTCCGTCTGTGTGCATCTGTGCATGTTACACCATAGCTCAGTAAACAACAGTCACACCGTCTTAATTTTGGTGTCAAACTATTTGTAAAATATGTTTCTGTAATGGAATCTTTTACCTGAAACGGAAGGGCTACCATGGTAACAGCCAAAAACAGCACAACTCACCTACTAGTTCAAGCTAGACTAGTATCTCACTGGGGAGCAACTGGCACGGGAGAAATCGCGCCAAAACAAACGACAGATTTTTCATGTGGACACGTGAGTGCAGGGTGACCGACTGTCGGCTGAATGCCGTTCAGAGAGGTGTTGAAAATACGGCCACAAATCTGGAGCATTTCACACACGTACCATGCAAGAGCCACTGACATGGCACATGGCAAACACGCAAAAGTCAAGCTGCGCTCGTGCGGTCTTTGTAGGTGCAAGGATTTGTGTGCGAATGCCGCATGGCACTCTCACAGATGTTGAGCGTCACTGGTGCAGCTGAAATTACTATGATATTGTTATGTGAAAGAGGCTGTGAAAATTCCTCTGACATTAGGCAGAAAAAACACTGAAAATAATAAAATAAAACAAATCTTAAAATAATAACAAATAAATAATAATTCATCATAAATTACAATTTACAGAAAACAAGAAGAAAAGTGTGGACAGCCACTCATGGACTTGCAGAATGATGTCCAGGAGCTGCGTCTCTTGACTTTCATTGACATCCTCACAAACAATGAAAATTCTTCTTCTCCTTTCGGCTGCTCCTGTTAGGGATCGTCACAGCAGATCAATTGTTTCTGTCTCACCCTGTGCACTGTATCTTCCTCTGTCACACCAACCACCTGCATGCCCCCCTCAGCACATCCATAAACCTCCTCTTTGGCCTCCCTCTTCTCCTCCTGCCTGGTGGCTCCATCCTCAGCAACATTCTCCCTGTATACCCTGGGTCCCTCCTCTGTATATGTCCAAACCATCTCAATCTCTCCTCTCTCACTTTGTCTCCAAACCGTCCCACCTGAGCTGTCCCTCTAATATCTTCATTCCTAATCCTGTCCATCCTTGTCACTCTCAATCCTGTTCATCTTTGTCACACCCAAAGAGAATCACGACATCTTCTGTTCTGCCACCTCCAGCTCTGCCTCCTGTCTTTTTGTTAGTGTCACCGTCTTGTAAACATTCCCCTTCACTCTTGCAGATATTCGTCAGTCACAAATAATTTCTGCCACGTTTCTCCACCCACTCCACCCTGCCTGCACTCTCTTCTTCACCTCTCTACCACACTCTCTATTACTTTGGATAGTTGACCCTAAGTGAATTAAATGCATCGACCTTAACCATCTCTACTCCTTGTAACTGTACTCTTCTACCAAGGTCTCTCCCATTCACACACATTTATTCAGTCTTGCTCCTACTGTTTTTCATTACCCTTTTCTCCAGAGCATATCGCCACATCTCCAGTCTAGACTCAACCCGTTTTCTACTTTCACTACAGGTCATAATGTCATCTGCAAACATCATAGTCCATGAAGACGCCTGTCTAATCTCATCTGTCAACCTGTCCATCACCGTTGCAAACAAGAAAGGACTCATAGCTGATCCTTGGTGTAATCCCATCTCAACCTTAAATGAGTCTGTCATTCCTACTATGCATCTCACCGCTGTCACACTGTCCTTGTACATGTCCTGCACCACCCTCACACACTTCTCTGCCACTCCAGACTTTCTCAATACAAAACTACAACTCTTCTCTTAGCAGCCTGTGGTAAGCTTTCTCTAAATCCATAAACACACGATGTAACTCCTTCTGGCCATCTCTATACTTCTCAATCAGTACTGTCAGAGTAAACATTGCCTCTGTAGTGTTCTTTCTTGGGATGAAATCATATTGCTGCTCACAGATTTTTACCTGTTTTGTAACCCTAGCTTCTACTACTTTTTCCCATAACTTCATGCTGTGGCTGATCAACTTTATGCCTCTATAGTTACTCCAGCTCTGCACATTACCCTTGTTCTTAAAAATAAGAACCAGCACACTTCGTCTCCACTCCTCAGGCATCCTCTCACTTTCCAAGATTTTATTACACAATCTGATTAAAAACTCCACTGCCATCTCTCCAAGACATTTCAATGCGTCCACTGGAATGTCATCTGGACCAACTGCCTTTCCACTCTTCAACATCTTCATGGCTGCCCTCACTTCATCCTTACGAATCTCTTGCACTTCCTGATTTACTGTTGCTACATCATCCAGCCTTTTCTGTCGCTCATTTTCTTCAATCATCAGCTTCTCAAAATATTTCCTCCACCTTCTGAACACACTCTCTTCGCTTGTCAGCACATTACCACCTGCATCTTTTACCACCCTAACCTGCTACAGATCCTTTCCAGCTCAGTCTTTTTGTCTGGTTTCCTTACTGTTGTCATTTCTTACTGTTCAACTTCTTGTACAGCTCACTATGAGATGAGATGAGATATACTTTATTGATCTCACAGTGGAGAAATTATGTTTACACTCCAGTTACCTCAGACAGCAATTAGTCCACAATTATTACTTGTTTACTGTAATAATGGCACACATCAGAATTAAAGACAGCACATACACATTTGACATTGTTAATGTGCACTAAGTTTGATGAAGTCCGTTATCCGAATTGAGGCAAGTGGGTGAAGGCCACGCAGCAACCCTGAGATGCGCCGCCGTCAGCTTGGGGGGAAGAACGGGGGCTACAGCTAAAACTGCACCGCCCCTGCCGAAGGGGAAAGGAGTGACGTTAGCAGGCGCCGGAGAGGGGAGTGTTGATGGGGGGATAGGAGGCGGGTGGTGGGAGGGAATGGAGCATGTGTCAGTCCTGTGAAAAACAGTTTGTCTTTGTGAGTTGAGATAAGAAACAGCCAATGTTCCCCAGGCCGAAAAAATTCCTCTGGAGGAAAACAGTCGGGCAATTTGACCTTCAGGCTTGATAAGCCTGTAATGTTATGGTTTGAGCAGTGAAAAACACTTTTTAACTGTTCCACTTGCACAACCAAATCCCAATTATGAATTAAGAATATTCCCAATTATGAATTAAGAATATTCACCGGCCTCTGAAATCTTCAGCTTCAACTGCAAAGCACGCATCTGCTCCAAGATGTCATCCAATTTGCGTCTGAGTTCAAGAGTCATTGCAGTCTGAGAATACACTGCCTTGCCAACCTCGTTAATCATGATGGACAAGCGAGGGGCCGTGGTTCTTGATGCTGCTGTCTTGCCAATTTTCTGGTAGATCAGGGCAGCACATAAGCCAAAAAGTACCAGCCCTGCTACCATAAGATCAAAAATGAATAAATCCTTGATGTCCTCAACGGAGAAAGGCGCCAAGCATGCAACACGCCAGGAACTCCAGGAGTCGAGAACATAGCCCGCAGGATAAGTTCCATCTGGGCAGGTAGGATCCCCTGGTCCTGACCTTCTTGTAAAAAACATGGTGTCAATAGCGTTAAAAGACCAGCTGATCAGTTCCATGGTTAATCCAATAGATCCAGAATCCAATATAATTTGAGAAATTCACAGTCTGGTGAAGTAGGGACCTTGTTGGGGAAAGTGTAGTGACACGGACCCACAACAGGGGGCGCAAATGAACGGTCAATAGATGAGCCAAAAGGTAACAATTTAATGTTGTGAATGTGCACAACGAATATACAGACAATCTCAGAATCTGATAGCAGTCAATACACAAAGGTGACGTGTGGGCAGGCTCGAGGATAGAAGACGTCTGTCCTGAGAAGAGCCGGAACCACACGATTTCCGCCGCCACCGAACCTGGTGAATACTGGAGCCGCCAAGTCCCGAATTCCCAGGTGATCACCGTCCCCGACTGTCGGATCTGGTACTGCTGGTGAGGAGCACAAACAGTGAGATGTGGGTGTGTGCACACCCAGTAACCAAAACAGTCAGAAGGTGGAAAATCACCTCCACCCCTAATCACACACTCGTGCAGCTCCTGTTAACCACTTATCTGGTTGGGGTATGAAGCGAAGCCGTCGCTGTTCACACCAAACACCAATCCAGCAGATAAGGCTCACAACAGGAAAGCGGCTGCAAAAAGAGTTCAGACTATGACACAGTTTTCAGTACAGCAGAGAATTACCTTCACAGGTAGATGATATCTCGGCAGGTAGGTGGAGATGACATCCGGCTTTTATGGAGTGATGAAATGATGGGTGACAGCTGTCACTCCCGGTTGTGTCTGTGGCGGCAGGATATTACCTTCAATGAAGTACGATATCTCGGCGATGAGGTGGAGATGACGTCTGGGTTTTATGGAGTGAGGTGATGAAGAATGAGTGACAGCTGTCAGGAAGTAATGAGTAACAGCTGTCACTCCCGGCTGTGTCCGTGGCGGCAGCGCCCTCTCGTGCCTGAAGCCCGCACTTCAGGCAGGGCGCCCTCTGGTGCTGGGCCAGCAGTACCTCCTCTTCTGGTGGCCCACACAACAGACCTGAAGGTTAAAAGCAGAGAATAGAGATAAGAGAGAGTGGAGGAGATGCGACCGCCATTGTCAGAGTCCCAAGCTGAAGCTGTATGCCTTTTCCTTAGCTTTGGTCACCTTTTTTCACCTTATGCCACATCTCCTTGTACTCCTGTCGACAATCTTCATCTCTCTAATGATTTCAATTCTTTTTTGACGACTTATTTCACCTTATGCTTTCCTAAACATATTTGTTCCATCACCAAGTTTCCTTGTCTTCCATCCACTGTCCAGATGTGACACCCAGTACCTTCCTACCTGTCTTCTTACAACATCTCCAGGAGGTTTCCACTTATCCAAAATTGTTTCCCCTCCATCCAGTGCCTGTCTCACTTGCTCACTGAATTTCAAACAGTCTTCGTCTTTCAGCTTCCACCATCTGATCCTTTGTTGAGCTTTCACTCTCTTCTTCTTCTTCTTCACCTCTAAAGTCATCCTACAAACCACCATCCAATGCTGTCTAGCTACACTCTCTCCTGCCACCACCTTACAGTCTCCAGTTTCTTTCATCTTGCATCTCCTACAAAGAATGTGGTCCACCTGTGTGCACCTTCCTCCACTTTTACATATCACCCTGTGCTCCTTCCTTTTCTTAAAGCAGATGTTCACCACAGGCATTTCCATCTTTTTTTGCAAATTCTGCCCTCCACATTCCTCTCCTTGATACCATTTCTACCCCTTACTTCTTCATCACCTCTGTTCCCTTCACCAACATGCCCACTGAAGTCCACTCGTAACACCACTCTTTCATTCTTGGGCACACTCTCCACCACATCATCTAACTCACTCCAGAAATCTTCTTTCTCCGTCATCTCGCAGCCTACTTGTGGGGCATATGCACTGATGATATTCATCATCACCCCTTCAATTTCTAACTTCACACTCATCACCCTGTCAGACACTGTCTTAACCTCCAACACACTCTTAAGATAATCTTCCTTTAAAATGACCCCAACACCATTTCTCTTCCTGTCCTCACCATGATACAACTTGATTGAACCCACCGCCTATGCTCCTGCTCTTACTTCCCTTCCACTTGGTGTCTTGCACACGCAATAAGAAAAATAAGAAACATAATTGAATAAATAAAAACAGAAAAAAAACAAACCCCCACAATAAATCTGGTTCATGCGGCTGTTCCTTGGCTAGACAGGGCACGTCTAGCAGGCTGATGGGCATGTATGTCCAGAATGTATGCTCACAGCCAGACTGATACATAAAAATTAGTTCCTAGATAGTGTGGCTCCTCCATGGCCGGACAGGATGCCTCCAGCCTGCTGATGTGTGTGCTGTGCCTGGTGGGTGGGTGCCAGCCTGACAGTAGAGACAAGTGGTTGCAGGCTGCTGGACTTGATCAGCCGCTTCCAGAAGCCCGTTCCTCTCTGATCATATAAAAGGAAAAGGAAAAGTGTGTCAGCCTCTCACAAATTGTCTCATGTTACACACATTCCGAGCTGCTGAGACACCATGGAGAGGGGTACAAGATCCCCGTCTGACCATTCGCTGAGGAAGTTTGTCGTGCAAATTTTTTGGTCTGTTCGAAAATCAAACAACATGCGGGTGCCACCCTGTGACTCATGCGATGGGATGGTGAATGGCTGCGAACGGTGAACAGAATTGCACGAATTCCCTCACGGTTGCTGTTGCAGCCCAGTGGGATACTGCCCTTAATAAACACTTAGATTCAAAAGCAGGCCATGCTTCAGTTACTCAGAAACATCAAATTTTTTGATCTTCTTGAAAACAACAGAAATGCATGTCATGACCTTTGACCTTAATATAATGACCCCGTACTGTATCTTGGCAAAATATAAAGTATTTGTCAAACTCAGTAACACCTCATAGGGCCATCTAACAAACAAACAAGCAAATAAGCACACAAACAAACAACATCTCTTCCCCAATGTGTTTTTATGAGAAATTGATTAGAATCAGACCCAATTACGGGATTTTTTTGATTGATCGATATTGAATAAATTAGATAAGAGTCACCAAATCAATGCGGATTTTGTCAGGTCTTGATTCATAAATGTGATGTCAGTAGTTCGAACAGGCAGATCTCTGCCAGTGTTTGCTGCTGCTTCATCAGAAGTACCACACTGCACATTTTAAAAGCAGATGTTGCTCCCCTTCGCTTCAAATTTTCTCACTGATGGGGTATGTCGGTCGCTTCCTCTGTTTTCCACATAAATGAATGAGTTTCATTGTTTTCCTTCTTCTAACCATACGGTCTAACTATGCTTCTAACGGGCACTATACAGGCGCGTGTCCAGAGGGGTGAGGGGTTGGAACGCCCCCCACCCTTAGAATAAAGGTCCACTTTTGAAAGCGCATTTTATAGACATTTTTCCAAATAATAATAGTAATGATGATGATGATGATTTTGCAAGGCTGCGATGTAAAAATAAAAAATAAATAAACATTAAATGTTTTTCCTACCTTTTGATCCTGTGCAGGTTTTACAAGGTTATGCTGGAAAACAAACATTTTAAGTATTTCTTTATTTTGTTAGCCTAGTCAGCAATAAAAGACTTGGATTGGGTTTCAATTCCCCCCAAAAAACACGAACAGTTTGGTGGGCTCAGGATCTCATCACTGCTTTTTGCAGATGATGTGGTCCTGTTGGCTTCATCAGCCTGTGACCTCCAACACTCACTGGGTCAGTTCACAGCCAAGTGTGAAGTGGCTGGGATGAGGATCAGCACGTCTGAATCTGAGGCCATGGTTGTCAGCAAGAAGCCAACGGATTGCTTACTCCTGGTAGGGGATACGGTCTTACCCAAAGTGAAGGAGTTCAAGTACCTTGGTGTCTTGTTCATGTGTGAGGAGACAATGGAGCTTGAGATTGGCTGGAGAATTGGTGCAGCAGGGACGGTGTTGCATTCGCTCCACCTCCAGCTCTCGATCTACTGGTAAATCTTTTTACCTATTCTTACCTATGGTCTTGAGGGTTGAGTCATGATGAAAATAACTAGATCGCGGATACAAGCAGCAAAAATGGGTTTCCTGAAGAGGGTGGCTGGTGTCTCCCTTAGAGATAATGTAAGAAGCTCGGTCATCCATTCTTAGCTCGGAGTAGAGCTGCTACTTTGCATTGAAAGGAGCCAGCTGAGGTGGTTCGGGCATCTGGTAAGCATGCGCCCCCTGGGCACTTCCCTAGGGAGGTGTTCCAGGCACGTCCATCTGGGAGGAGACCCTGGTGAAGGCCCAGGAATAGGTGAAGAGATTATATCTCCACAGTGGCCTGTGAACGCCTCGGTATCCCCCAGTCAGTATTCCTACTTTTAAACTCAGTGATATCTCACTGGTTCTTGGTCCAGTGAGACATTATCATCAATATGACCAGCTAGCCCTTAGCCTAGGCTCATGTGTCATCCATCATACTGACAAAGTGCACAACCTTGGGGTAATCTTTGTCCTTTGACCTCCACATTAGAGATATTAGGAGGACTGTCTTATTCCACCTGCGAAATATAGTGAAGATTTGTCCCATCCTGTCCATGGCTGATGCTGAGACCCTGATTCATGCATTTGTCTCTTCTAGATTGGATTATTGCAACGTTTTATTTTCTGGGTTACCACAGTCCAGAATTGGGGGTCTTCAGTTGGTTCAAAATGCTGCTGCTAGACTTTTGACAGGAAGCAGAAAGTTTGACCACATTACACCAATTTTGGCATCTCTTCACTGGCTTCCTTTCTCTGTGAGATCAGATTTTAAGGTCCTGCTACTGGCCTATAAAATTGTTCACGGACTGGCACCGTCCTATTTGGCTGATCTACTTAAACCCTACATACCGGCCCAGGCTTTGTGTTCACAGGACACAGGCTTACTTTGTGTCCCTCGGGTGAATAAAAAGTCTGCAAGAAATAGAGCCTTCTGTTATCGTGCCCCGGTCCTGTGGAATGCTCTCCCTGCGTTAGTGAGGCAGTGGGACTCTGTTGAGACTTTTAAGTGGCGATTGATGATGCAATTGTTTTCTATTTTATATGATTAACATATTGTTTTACTATGCTTTATATTCTTTTTACTTTTTTAAACTTTTTTTATTATGCTTCAAATCTTTAATTACTCTCTTTGATCTTTTGGTTTAATCTGTTGTTGTTGTTTTCTTTGAAGCGCCTTGAGGCGACGCGTCATGATTTGGCGCTCTATAAGTTCAATAAATTGAATTGAATGTCTGCCTTTTCAAGAGAAGTTGCCAACATCATGACATAAAAGGATGTTGACCAAGGATGAAGCTATTATTCTAAAGCCAGAATAAAGTTGATCACCACGATAGAGCCGATTCTCTTCTTATGTCAGTGTTGGAATATCTCATTGGAAACTGGGAATGCTACAAAACCTGACCAATTAAAGAATGGTTGTGTTGAGAAATGGAGGCTTAAAAAGGATTTGAATTGCAAATATCAGTTTTCTGTTGAGGTTGCTTTGAGGTGACTTAAATTATTGGGTGGGGTTGGGGCTTGATGGTGCTGTAGTCTGCCCACCCTTCACATGTGTGATTTCTGTTATAGGAGAGGATCTCTGTGAAGTTTGAATGTCCTGAGAGCAGCCCCGCTGAGGTGGTGTCTGCTATCGACCAGGCTCCTCCACAGGTACACAGTTAACCGCAATGACTCCATGCAGAAACCACTTTCTAACTGAGAGTTAAGATGTTTTATGCTCTGTCAGGACTGGTGGTGGCTTGACACAGGAAACGGTGGGAGACCAATTGCAGACTCTCAGGCATGGCTGGTTTAGATAGGTAAAAGGCTTTATCTGATGACCAGACATGGGGTTTGGTACACAGGTAGTTAGACTTACAAGCAGAGGTATCAGACATGTTGCAGGCTGGGTCATGTTCTAGAAACGAGCAATGTTCATACAGATGGTGTCAAGGAATTAAATAGGCAAAACAGAGGCAGAGTCAAAAACAGGCTGAGTTCAAGGCAATGGTGAGGCGGAGGTTGGGGTACACAAGCAAGGTAAAAATACACTGATGAGCAAACAGGATGTGAACAAGAGGCGAGAAAGTGAACTAAGTCAACAATCAGGTCAACAGTCAGCTGTGGAACTGTGAGGGCTTAAATAAGGAGCAAAGTAATCAAGGTTGTTGTGTGGGCCGCCAGAAGAGGAGGTACTGCTGGCCCACCACCAGAGGGCGCCCTGTCTGAAGTGCGGGCTTCAGGCACGAGAGGGCGCTGCCGCCTCACAGGAACAGCCGAGGTGACAGCTGTCACTCATCAACTATGACAGCTGTCACCGATCATCTGCACTCACCCCGGATAAAAGCAGGATGACACCTCCACCACGTCGCCGAGATATCGTTCTTCTACGGAGGTAACTTCTCAGCTATCGTCAACTCTGACAAAGAATCTGAGCTCTTTTTGCAGCCGTTTTCCTGTGGTGTTTCCTTATCTGCTGGATTGGCGTTTGGTGTGATTAGCGACGGCTTCGCCTCACACCCCAACCAGATAAGTGGTTAAACAGGAGCTGCACGAGTGTGTGATTTGAGGTGGAGGTGGAATTCCCACCGTGTTGTTACTGGGTGTACACACACCCACACTTGACTGTCTTTGCTCTTTGCCAGCAGTACCAGATCTGACACGCGGAGACGGTGGCCACCTGAGGGACTCGGGACCTAGCGGCTCCAGTATCCTTGGGGTCGGTGGCGGAGGAAATCGTGTGGTTCCGGTTCTTCTCTAGACGGAGGTCTCCTATCGTCAAGCCTGCCCACACGACACCTTTATCCGTTGACTTTGTATTTATTCTATAATCCGCTGTGTTTGGTTGTGGCATTCACAACAGTAAAGTGTTCAAATTTAACTCCTTCTATTGTCCGTTCATTTACGCCCCCTGTTGTGGGTCCGTGTCACTACACAACAAAGGTGATGTGAAGCAGGTGTGCGGAAGCTTCTGAAAAGGTATGGTTATTTGAATCAAAGAAGACGCAAGAAAGTACATGAGTGAAAAACAAAGTGGTGCAAAGCAAGAGAAGTAAGTGACAGAAAAACTAACTGAATAATGTGATGTATTCCAGACAAACAATAATGTGTGAGCAAAACAAGAGGGGCAAAACTAAGAAATACTGTGACTAGTCTAGAAAGCGGAAAAACAAGAAACCTAATATTAAACCAAACTAGGACAGAACTGATACTGACTGAGACATAAAAGTGAATACAATAAATGATGATAACAAACAAACTACTATAACAATGAATAAACAAACCTGGTGACTACAGAATAATGCAATAAATAAACCAAGATAAGTGATAAACAGAACATGCAATAAATAACAAATGGAATATAATCAGATAAGCAACACTGAAGATAAAAAAATAACGAAAATCTGTGACTAAAGCATAATACAATAAATGTGATAAACAGAACTAAACTAAGACTAAAGTAACTTAAAGGATCATGAGTGAGAAAATACACCAACCAACTACAGAAAAATGATAACCAAAGAATGAACCAGTGACAAAAGTGCAACACTAAGAAAAGCAATAAACAGAACCAAACTGAGATTTACATGATAAAGTATAAACCTATGAAAACTAAAACCAGAAAACAATAGAGGAAATAACGTAAGACCTAAACTCCGTGCTGGGGCCGAGCATGACATGCTCAAATGTACAGTCTTGTTCAGTATTATTGTTACCTGGCATTTTTAAGGACAAAATGTAATTACTGGTATCTTCACATATGGATGCAAATGAACCAGTTTTGTATAATTGCAACTGTTAAAAAGTAACTAAAGTTACAAATGTGTTTTCACACGCTGAAATAATAATAGTGGTGCAGCTTAGCTAAAATTTTCATAAAAATTGTTCATTTTATGATAAAAGCATGGAATTTGGCACACATATTCTAAATTATCTAATGTTTATTTTCATATATGGGGCTGACCTCTAATGAGCTACAGGGGTGAATAAAGAATTTACGCAGGGGTCAAAATTGAAAAGTGCTCCAGTCATGTTGAAAACTATACAGCATTATTTGTCTGATCATAACAATTCCAAAAAGGTATAGTTTGGACTATCTATGACTGAATGTTCTGGAGTTCTGGGGTAAAAACAGCAAAAATGGTGACAAAGATCAGTTTCAGTTTGTACAGGGGTCAAAACTTAAAGTTGCTCTGGATATATGCTTTGAAGGATTATGTCAAAACTACTTCATGCATTTTGACAACATTTTCAACACAGATGCCCAAACTTTTACATACAACTGTACATATTAGGGCATAGAAGGCTCCACTGAATTTTGGAGGTGATCTGGATCCGGATTCTGGATCAAGATTTCACTTTATATTGTCTTTGAAGGATTACTTCAAAACTATTTCACAGATTCTCACCAAATCTGGACCACAGATAGATATTAGGGCATGGAAGACTCCATTGAATTTTGGAGGTGATCCAGATCTGGATTGGTGGACTCCAGAAATATATGTTTGGTCTTCTTTTACAGTGCATTCATTTTCTGAGTAGGATACAAATGTGCAAGAGGAGAAGGTTAAAATACGTTGGGGGATGGGAAGGGGGCACGTCTCTTGTGAAAGTTCTTTTCTCCTTCTCTTTTTTTTTCGTTGCCTACAGTTGCTCTAACTTTCCATCATATTAATATTTCACATATGTAGGTGACTGCGCAAGCAGTGTATGCATGCATTGTGAACCTGCTTATGTAATCCATGTCTGAGTGCTGGTATCTCTATGCAGCACTAGATAATGCTGGACTTTAGATCAAGTTTTTTGGGTAGTCTACGGTGCAAACGCTTTCTGAAAGATGATATCAGCTGATACCAACATGCCAGATTTTTAGAACAAAACACCCATGTGAGTGCAACTGTGTTGGGTGGTAACTCGGAAGGACTCTGGGCTTTGTGTTGGGTATTGTTGGGTGTATGATGGAGCTCTAAGGCTGGTAGGCCTTTATTTTAGTGTTGAGATAATAGGAAATCTGAAAAACAAGTGAGCACCCTGTTCCTCTGTACTTCCAAGGTCCGGTCCATAGATGAGACCCCCAGAGGTCTGTTGTGGGTGTTGGATGAGGAGATGGGGACACCAGCATCCAGTGAGAACAGTGTCCTGGAAAGAGTTTGCCAGTATTACAGCAACACTGGTAAAGCTCCTCCACATGTACATAAGGTCGATGCAGTATAGGCTTGTTGTGAATATTGTTATCTGTGCAGTGCGCCAGTGTGAACAGCCACTGCACTGTGAAGTTAACCACATGTTGGGCTGTGATCCAATCCGGTACGACCTGACTGGATGGTTTGGTCTGATCCAGAACAACCCGTCTGCTCTCAGCGCCATCTGTCTGCTGCAGAACTCCAGCATGTGAGTCGTGTTGTTTGACTGCTTTGGAGGTGAGAGTGGAGATCGTCTTCTTGTCTGTTTCAAGAAAGTTTGAGATGTTTTTTATTCCAAGCACCATAGCAATTCAAGAATTCAGATATTAAATATTGAGTGTTACACTTTTCCACCTACACTTCCCCCATTGCCACTGTTGATTGACCCTCCAACAAATCAACAGATTGATCCATTCATTTTAGACCTATGAGACTATTTGTTGAAAGCCAACTAAACACACTTTCTTCAGTCCATGAGATCAATTCAACAACCCATCACTTTACTCCCCCACCATCCCCCAAGCTAAGATGTACAAGGAAATAATCTCAGGCTGCTCTAATCAGATCTGATGTACTAGTGTTGGAAAAACTAACTACAAATATGACCATCCAAGAATTTTAAAAATCTTTCCCTTGGTGGTGCAAATACATTTTCCATCAACAGTGCTTGAATGTCTGCCCATTAAAATTTTCTCAGTGGACAATAAGACATCTTCATCATCTTGAAAATACTTTCTAGCCATTTGCTTATTTATGTTTATAAAGACTTGGACATCCATTGATTCCAAGTCAGGAAAGTATTTTACAGGTTTAATGAAATGAGGACCATTTTACTGGGTATTTCACCTTGATGCAGAGGTGGGACGAAGTCACTATCAAGTCATTCTCAAGTCATCAATCTGCAAGTCTCAAGTCAAGTCAGCTTGCAAACAATTGGTGGTCATTATAAGTTGAGACTTGACTTGGAACTTGCTGATTCATGACTTGACAGTGACCTGATGGTGACTTCGTCCCACCTCTTCTGATCACTGTTGTCCTGGATGGAGGCAGTTGAACGGTGACCCAGACATTGATTCACCTTCAAAGAGTTCTTTCCTGTTGAATTTCACGACCACTTTTTATGGAGTTGTAAATGGAGAATCATCTTCTGACATAGATTTGCATGAAAATGAAGTATTTCACATTCAGACACTGGATTATAGTGTTATAGCCTGTTTTATCCATTTGTCTAATATTAATTTATCATCTATCAAGGGAAATACATTGTTAGTGAAAATCTGTGCCAAGTACAGGGTTTGGCATTTCTCCTTCATAGTGTAATCCAAAACATTTAAAATCCCTTAAATACTACCTTGACAGGAAGGAAGAATTTAGGTTCGGAATTATAACCACAACATTTTCATTTTAATGTCTTTATCTAACTTGCTTCCATACCATCATTTTCATAGCTGGTATGAACATAGTGTAACATCTCTCTTGGTTTTGTTAGAATTTGAGGATAAGTACTGGTATCAGTGGGCCTCAGGGCCTAAGTGGGACTTACTTTCTTTCTTTGTCTTCATCAGAGGTGTGTTGAAGGCCTTGTTTACTCCCAAAATCTCTCTGCCTCCTCTTTGCCATGGCCTGGGGGGTTTGGAGGGTGGTAACCAACGTTCTCTGCAGAGGAACGGTACCATCAGGAAAACCCTCAGTGGGGGAATGGCAGCCATACGCAGACACTCTCAGAGTATCGCAGTAAAACTACAGGCAGTAAGTATCCTAACGTCCATAATCGAGCAGTGGTGCCAAAGTATGTCTCTGACTTTCCCCCACTTTCCAGGACGCTCTAGTGAATCTGATCCGTCGAACCCGGCCAGTGTTTCTGCAGTGTGTGAGTGCTAAAGCTGACAGCGGGTCCTTTGACATCCCAGCACTCAGAGTCCAGTTGCACTCCACACAGATCTTGTCGGCCCTGCAGTTCTACCGTACAGGTCTGCACATCTCCCTTTGCTTTTTGGAGCCATTATCAATGTTACAATAGATTCCTTGATTGCACCTATACATTCTCTGTACATAATTGTATTCACTTTATTCAGCGCAGCCCACTTTTACAACAGAGGTATTTCCATTTTGTCTTAGGACGTCCGGTGAGCGGTGTTTTCAGTAAAGAACGATGGAAGATATTACATGGGTAGAAGCAAAAACCATTTTGAAAAGCTCAAAGGGAACGACTCTGGCTCACCCACGGGTCATAACAGAGTGGGAAGATGAAATGTAAAAGTGTCCCTCGATTATGTATGCTGATATTGTTCACTACTTTGTGTGGACAGTTTGGTTATGAGGAACTACTGTTTAAAAGCACCAAAGCCTATCAATATCTCCTTGAATCAAGTTAAAATTCTACCCGACAAGTAGTACCACCGTAATGCCAAGATTACGTAATGTTAATATCACTATGGTGTTATTTCATGCAGTGTTTGGTTGTATCCAATGCCGGAAAATGAGTAAATTAGATAGTAGCTAACGCTACAAACACAGCTTACCCATTTGTCTCATTAGCATCCGTCGAGGCTTCTTCAACGGAGCGTTGTAGTCCAACCATTTCTCTGGATAGGATCCAGTGGTGTGGGTTTTTCTCCACAAAATCAAAAGAACAGACATAGGGACGTTTGGGTTGATTTTTCAATTTTAGCACCTTTAGCCAGCACTGGAGATCCTCGTCTTTCAGTGGAGGAGGGAACAATTTAAATGCTGGTCCACAGATCTCTCCTTTCCATGTTCAAAACATCGTTCTGAAAGCGATAGTTTCCTCTTCTTCCAGTTGTTGTGGCACCCACGAACTGAACAATTAATGCTGCTCATGTTCGAATACTTCTAGCGTACTGTGTTCCCACGTAGCTAATCATCGATGCAGTGGCTGACGTCCTGGATAAGGTGTATAGCTGTTTGCCGTATGGCGAGTTCCATTCTGGTTGATCTCTTTTCAGTTCTTTCATTTGTTTCCTAGTTGGATTTCTTTATTTATTTGGAACCCCATTAGCTTCCACTAAGTGGTTGCTAGTATTCCTGGGGTCCAATAACTTAAAATCACAATTACACTCCAGCGATAAATAATACATACAACTAAGTCACAACTACATTTCAATAAATACTCCATACAATTAACAAGAGCAGGGGTGGTGGCCAAGTGGTTAATGCGCTTGGTTTCAGTTCAGAAGGTTCCGGGTTCAAATCCCACCCCTGCCACATTTCTCCATGTAATGTGGAGTTGCGTCAGGAAGGGCATCCGGCGTAAAACATGTGCCAATTCAACACGCAGATCCATCTAGGATTTGCTGTGGCGACCCCAAGTGCAAACAAGGGAGCAGCCGAAGGGACTTACTTTACTCCATACAATTAACAAATTCAATTCATAATCCTTCATCATTCCTAGTTGGATTCTTTGTTATTTTCATGTTAGTATTTTATTTGTCCCTTTGTTTTTGTTCATCTTTGTTTTAGGTATTTTATTTTTATCGCTGTGGGTTTTGGGTGGAGTTACTTTCACTTTCATTTTCACACCCGTCACTCTTCTCTCTTGTTTCCCGTCTTCCCTCGTCTTTGTTCGACCACGCCCTCTTGCTGAACGTTCTCCGCGCCTGTCTCACATCAAGCCCTGCTTACCCTCTGCATTGTGATGCCTCATGTGCCTCATACCTCACTGCTAGTTTGTTGTGCCTTTTGCCCTGTGCCACAGCCCTTGTCCCAGCCTTGTTCTTAGTCTTTGTTTAGTCTTTGCTCCTGTATTTGGCCATGTATGACCTCACTATGTTTTTGGACCTCTCTTTTGTCTCAGCCCCTTGTACTTCATCTCTCAGTGTTATTGAACTTTGCCTCTGCCTCAGTCTTGTCTGCCACTTACCCATTCCTAGCTGTCAAACTGTGTATTGAACCCCTGCCTGGCTTTTTAAGACAAAGTCCTTTTTGATTAGTCCTACTCCTCAGCCTGTGAGTCTGCATATGTCTCCGACTGCCTTCTGGTTCACGCCTCCTCGGTTCATGACAAGTATAGGGAGATAGATTATAATGTCAGGAAGTAAATACTTCCTGAAAGTTTCTTGAATGTGAACGCAACATTGACATGACAAACCAAACTAACTGTAAAAAGTGCAAAAACATGAACTTTTCACTTTCAACTTATTTTCATTTATATAGCGCCAAATCACAAGTTGCCTCAAGGTGCTTCACACGAGTAAGGTCAAACTTACCAACCCCTAGAGCAAGCACACAGGCAGCAGTGGTAAGGAAAAACTCCCTCTGATAATTTGAGGAAGAAACCTAAAGCAGAGCAGACTCAAATGGGGTGGCCCTCTGCTTGGGCCATGCTACCGACACAATAGACAATACAGGAAATTATCCAGGAAATTTGGGGAGATTTTGGGAGTCCATGCTGATGCATAAGACGGGAGGCCTGCAGAAGAAAAATACCCACTCCCATCTCTGGATGGAGCTGCACCGTAAACAGAGAGAAAAAAATAGAATCAGGCGGCAGAAAGACAACAAATACAGTATAATTTATCAGCATTTAGCAACAAGAAAAACAGAAGAAACACTAAAGTGATCATCGGTCACTATCCTTAAGCTTCACTAAAAGACCCAGACTTCAGATAAAGTTGAGGCCACGACACGCTCCGTTTCCTAATAGAATTAATTTAAAAGGGTAGAAAGCATAGAACCATACTATGCCAGTATGCTAGCCATACAAAAGGGAAATTAAGTGCCTCTTAAGTCTGAACTTGAAAGTCTCTACAGAATCTGACTGTTTTGCTGACGCAGGGAGATCATTCCACAGAACAGGGGCACGATAAGAGAAAGCTCTGTGATTCGCAGACTTTTTAATTCACCCTCGGGACACTAAGTAGTCTTGCACCTTGAGAACGCAGAGCCTGGGCCGGTACGTAGGGTTTAAGTAGGTCAGCTAAGTAGGGAGGGGCCAGTTTATGAATAATAACAGAACCTTAAAATCTGATCTCACAGGGACAGGAAGCCAGTGAAGAGACGGCAAAATGGGTGTAATGTGGTCAAACCTTCTGCTTCCTGTCAAAAGTCTGGCAGCGGCATTTGGAACCAATTGGAGACCCTTAATGCTGGACTGCAGTAAACCAGAAAATTGAACACTGCAGTAGTCCAGTCTAGAAGAGACAAATGCATGAATCAGGGTCTCGGCATCACCCATAGACAGGATGGGATGAATCTTGGTACAAACCTTGTTTCGGACATTCAGGTGTCCAAACGCCTTCAGTTTCCAGTCCAGACTATTTACATGTATTTATAGACTGCAAAATAAAATTAGTGCTGTCAATCGCTACTGTGATCACAGCATTACACATTTATGGTGAATTACTATAGTCTAATATTAAATGGAGTATTTTTTACCAGACATCTTTTGGAATTATTCATTAACCGTGTCCACATCAGTCTTTTACAAAGCAGCAATCCTGCCAGCTTGAAATTCCATAAATAAAAACTTGCTGGACGCGGCATTTACAACAAAATTCACTTATTTCAAATAATTTACTTTAGAAACCTCTGCCAATTTCCAAGTGTTACTGGACTGTCAAAGCTAACATGATCCTGCGGTTCTTTGGAACAAAACAAAACCTGCACTTATAATGGACATAAAGTTGTAATGATAATGTTGATCTGCTGCCGGTTCTGAATTTATTTATACAGAAAGTTAGTATGACTAGTCATTCCATTTCCAAAGTGCTCTTGTTCAAACAATACATCTATACATAAATAATGCATTCATATTGTATACTTGAGCAGTGGTTCTGAATAATTAAAGTTGTCCTTTTATATTTTTTGGCATATTTTCTACAGTCCAAAATCCAGTCTGTTGATTTCACATTCAAAAATGCTAAATAAAACACCACAGTTTGAATAAAACATTGAATGCATGACTTATTCAGAATTATACAAAGTAGTTTGGACAAAAAGCCCAAGCGGTGCCAGTGCAGTGCCAGTATCTCACACAGTAAAATAAATCGGCTTTTATTATAGGAATATTAGATATAAATAATGTATTTTATATTAAATTAGTTTGAAATTAAATTGGTTTCATGTTTAGTTAGTTTTTAGATTTAGTTGGTTTCATATTCTGTTAACTTCATATTATACATATTTATTTATTATATATGGATTTTGTTAGCTTTATATTTAGTTCGTAACATGTAAATAACAAAATTCCAGTAAAACTTTTTAATAAATGAAACATTGAGAAGTCATGCAACACATAGCTCTTACAGATGATCCCAGATTAGTTTGCAAACAAAGGCAAAGATGTGTCACTGTAATACTTCACACAGTAAAATAAATGGGATGTAACTATAGGAACATTAAACACGAGTAATGGATTGTATGTCAATGGAAATATTAAATTAATGACTTTTAAATTAAGGTATTATACAGTTAAGTTGGTTTAGTCTTTAGATAGTTTGAGATTCAGTTGCTGGAGATTCTGGTTTATATTCTGTTTGCTACACATTACCATATTTTGCGGAATATAAGTTGCACTGTGAAAAAATGCCTCTTGAAGAGGAAAGAAACATACATAAACTAGAAGCACTTGGAGAGCGCAAACCTCCGCCAAGGCCAGAGGGTCACTGACGTCACATGGAATACCCTTTGGCATAGAGACTTATTCCACATTGTTTCACGCATCTACCATCATGTTTCAGATTCAGTGGTTAACCCTCTGTGGTCCGAGGGCATTTTTTTGACAGTTAATAAACGTTTTTTTATAAATGTTTTATTATTGCTGTTAACAGCTCTCCCTGCATCCCACAATCAAGTTTTATGTCTCTTTTTTTAGGACAACCTGTACTTTCAAAATATATGCTATAGTTGTGTTTTGTAAGTGTAATAAAGGTTTACAATCAGAAATAAGAAAGGAAAAAGTAAAGCGGAAATAATTTTCCACACACATTTATTCAAAACCCACAGCAAACTATAATAAACTAGTAACACATCACTCCTAAAAACAATCTTTGGTGTGTCACGTAAGGTGAATCTGCCCTACGATTGGATTTTGGAAAACCATGTGACGGTGAACCAATTCCGATTGGACACTCACATTGCTCACTATCACTCAGCTTCTATGACGAGTACAAAGATAGTGGACGGTGGCTCGAATGTCCATGGAGTTAACTTTTCAGCAAAACAAAGTCAATTTCTATCTCATATCATTAAAAAGGTATTTATAATTTAGTAAAGCTTGGTCTCAGCTGTCGTATACGACGGCGTCAGCCCCAGAGGGTTAAACCCTTAGATCTTCAGCAAATGTATTTATAAAGAGAAACTGCACGAACTACACAAGTTTTTTTTTAATTTTCTAATAAGTTTATTCAATGAGGAGAAACAAATGCTAAATTATTGTTGTGTCGTAACTTAATTTTTGTTCAGTCTTTGTGACCTGTCTTCATGAAGTTAGATGCAAAAATGTTGAAATTGGCCCTATCCTGCAATGATAAAGAATCCTTTAAAAAATTACTGGATCCGGATCGTGTTCTGGATCATTACCAAAATTTAATGAGTTTTAAGTTTGGCCAAGATACACCCCTGGAAAAAAATGAATTGAAATCAGTTGAGGATTTTTTTGAGTAATCCTGCTAACAAACCAACCAACCAACAAACAAACTGACGTGACCGAAAACACAACCTCCTTGGCGGACGTAATAAATCACACTGGAGTATAAATCGCACAGGATTATAACTCGCACCTTTTTCTTAATCTCCTAGTTGCTCTCAGTGTGTAGTGAGTGCCAGTGAATGGCAACACCCTGAACTCAGTGTGTGAGTGTGTCTGTATGAACTGGTGAATGTGAGGCGCCATTGTAAAGCGTGTTGAGCTTCTGAAGCAGATGTAATAGCGCTATATAAATGCAGTCCAGTCCGTTCTGTGTATTTTGGATTTTTATGCACTGTTGTACTGTCTTTTTTATTACTGGCATTTATTCTTTTGTTACTGGAGTTTATTTTGTTTAGTTTTATTTTGCTTTGACTCCCAGGAGCAGAATGGCTCATGGGATTGTTTGGGCTGTCAAGGATCTATCTACCTGTTGCATTTGTTTGTGGTCTAAAAGAAGGCTGCAAACGATGGCCACTTCATCAGCAGCCTTTGAAAAGGGACAGCCTAGTCACACCATTTATAATGTAAATGGCCAAAGATTGCAGTCTTTAAATCATGGAGCCGCAGTCAGAGCCTGTAGGTGGATACTGAGTTGGAGGTGGGGAAGATCAAAATCAAACCCTCAGCCTTCAGCCATTGAAAATGAAGCCTCCCTACAAATGGAAAATGTTGCAGTTCCTTGAATGGCCATTTGAGGTTGACTCTAAAACGTAGCCGATTCTCATAGAAGCACATATTTACATGTCCAAAATAAACAAGACAACTACAGGGGTACGGAGTTAATATATTTTTTTTATAACTCAATAGCTTAAGCTGTTTTTAAACCAGTTGTAAGTTATGCATGATTACGGACATGGTTTCTTTGCGTGACAGGTAGTGTGTGCCACTGAGTCAAAGATGTGAAATGGGCGTTTCACAACAGAAGTGTCGAGGGCATTAGACATGTTGCGAATCGGTCTAAAAAGCATTATTTTTGAGACTTTTTGTGTTTTGACGCAAAGCGAAGCATCACATCAAAATCCGAGCTAAAGCGACACTTCGCCAGGAGTGTGCATTGCCACTTGTTGTCAAGCTGCTGCGGTCACAGTTCATTCTAGTCCAGCCTTTACCGCTGTGAGCTGTGACATAGCTTTACGCTGTCCAATAGAAAAGAGGCATCAGGCCAGAACACGGAAGACTACAGTGGTAGAAACGTGTCACAGAACTGCTCATTTATACACAGCAATTTTCTGAAGAAAATCCTTGCAATCCTTTTTTTTAACCTCAAAATTAATTTCTGTCTATTGTAAAAAAAAAAAAAAATCTTACAGTAGAACACTTGTAATTAAAATAGTAAAAAATAAAAGATTCTTTATAAACCTTTCTTCATCTGTAAATTAAAACCATAACTTACCTGTTGTTTCAGATGAGATGCTTTCTTGATGAACATAAGTAACCGTGGACATTTATTTTTAGACAAGTACAACCCCAATTCCAATGAAGTTGGGACATTGTGTAAAATGTAAATAAAAACAGAATACAATGATTTGCAAATCCTTTTCAACCTATATTCAGTTGAATACACCACAAAGACAAGATATTTAATGTTCAAACTGATAAACTTTATTGATTTTGTGCAAATATTTGCTCATTTTGAAATGATGCCTGCAACACGTTTCAAAAAATCTGTATGTTTACCACTGTGTTACATCACCTTTCCTTCTAACAACACTCAATAAGCATTTGGGAACTGAGGACACTCATGATTGGGTATAAAAGGAGCATCCCAAAAAAGTAACATCACATTTTATTTTTAAATTACTCTCACCTCAGACTAAGCTGCAGACCTAAAGGCCCCTTCACACAGAGTGCAAATAAGTACAGCTCAGGGCGACTCACGGCGAAACAGCTTGTATGAGCGAACCACGAAACATCGTGCCGACAGGCAGGTGTACATGATCTCGGTGCGATGGTTTGTTCATGCGACGGTGTCTTTCCAGCAGGAACACAGTGCACCACCTCATGCCACTGATGTGGAATAATAAAAAATAAAAACCACCTGGTATGTGTGGAACCACATCGTGCCCCTGCTGTGGAAAAAAAAAGTACATGCCACCCACAGGATTCGAACCTGCACTTTACTGATTGCCAGCCCAAAGCTTTACCATTGAGCTACTGTTGCTGGTCTATCAACAAAGAGATGGATGTATTAAAAAAAACACACCATTAAAAAAAACACAGCATTTCATTGAATCCCTCTTATCAAATATGATCTCTCTGTTCCTCTGTATATGACCCATGGTCACAGATGTACATGAGATGAGATGAGATTCATGAGATGACATGAATGAGAAGCAGGACGCTCTTCTCATGTCCACATCTGCTGGCACCATGTCCAGCCAGCCCTGTGCGCATGTCCTGCCTAACATGCATGTCTTTTGGACGGCGCGCTGCAGGACTGACAATGTGTCGTGTGGATGACATGACAGTCAGATCGCCCGCTGCATGTTATGAGGTGACAGTCCGTTTCAACCTGGGGGCAGCCTGTCAATGTGCATGCCATGCACACGCTCATTTGCTGCAGCCCGTCACCACAGCAATATATGTTTTATTTATGTCCACCATGAGGACAGCAAGCAGACACACACACGTCACAGTCTGTTTGCAAAGCCACACAAAATTTCACATCCAGCCTGACAGTGATTGTCATTGTCCACTGACTATTGTTGTGTTAATAGTGTGACTGGCCACACATTTTCTAAGTACCATGCGAGCGGTGTTAGAAGTGAGTGTGTGTCACCTGTAATTTGGCTGACACCTGCCGCGAGAGTGTTCAATGGGCTCTCACAGTGCACAGTCTGTCTTTCAGCACCTGATGTGCGCAAATAGTTGTAGTAACAGGTGTACAAGGCGTTGGAAGCAGCTACGATTTTACACATTTTGCATACGAGTCCTGCTTCATGCACACTTAATGTGTAATTCAGCCATATTTACACTATGTGTGAAGGGGCTCTAAGCTCCGTTGATCAAACTGAGCATTTGTATATATCCAAAAGTGAGGAATTTCAGATTTTGTGGGTCTGCTCCATCACCCTGGCTGCCTGACTCACCCTACCCCTGAAGGAGACCTGAACTCCGGCTCCTCCGTGTGGCTATGCATTCTGTCACGGTTCGATCAATACCTCACCAAGTCATCAGTCCTCCCTCAGCTCAGCATCACTCCGAAACTAGCTGAAAAAAGCTTTCCACACAGTAGATTTTGCTGAGAAAAATATACTCTACCAGGATAACATTTGGTCCCAGTCTAAATAGAGTAAAATACACTCTGTGAAATCAGCTCTACCATCTTGTCAAATCAAAAATCAAGTGTTTCTACTCAAATAAGAGTTTATTTTACACTGTGATAGAGTTGATTTAGCACGGTGATAGAGTATAATTAACTCTATTTGGACTGGGACCAAATGTTATCCCAGCAGAGTAAATTTTACTCTGCAAAAATTTACTGTGCACTAAGTGACATTTTCATGTTCTTTAATTTTGTATGCTAGCTGCTTTTTAGCAGCTATTGGTAGCTTAATGATGTCTGTCCAGTTAATCAATGATTACTGAGGAAATAAGTGGTCATAATTTTTAATGCCCACACTAAAGCTACATGTCATGAAAACCACCACCCACTCCCTAAAAATCTGCTTTCATTAAACACCCAAATCAAAGTTAGACTGTTAGCTTTAGCTTGTTTGAAAACTCTGTGATGGGGGTGTGTTTTTGCTTCAGAAGCTATATCTTATTCTGTATCTCTCTTTCAGGTTTTCCAGATCACATGACTCTCAGTGACTTCAGGTGTCATTTCCAGACATTGTCTCCTCCAGTCATGAAACGCTATGCTTCTGTATTTGTCAGTCACGACGAGAGAAAGGTCAGAGTGCATGCTGTTTCTTTCCTCATATAAAGACCATGTCTCTGATCATCAGCACAAACTGTAATCTCTTCCGCACACTTGCTGTCTTCTCTCAGGCGGTGGAGGAGTTACTGGCTGAGTTGGACCTGAATAAAAAGAGCATTGTCATGGGTGTCAGCAGGGTGAGAACATGTTTTACTTCTACTCAAACGGCACACTATGTCTTCTCCAGAGCACCATCTTCTTCCTGTTCCATCTCAGGTGTTTATGAAAAGAGGAGTTTTACGTTACCTGGAACAGCAGAGGGACCAGAAGGTGACCGGCTGGTTGATCCAACTGCAGGCAGCCTGCAAGGGACATGTTGCCCGTCAGAAGTATCGTAAATTAAAGGTTTGTTTTTGTCTGTAGATTGTTGTACTGCTGAGTGAACATCAAGCCATGTTAATGTTTATGCTGATGATACACTGTTTATCTTCCTATTGTACTGTGAGGGGACAGTTTGATACACATCATTTGGATAAAGGTCCATCCCGTCAAAGTCAGGTTAGGTCTGGCAGCATGCACTCGTGCCACTCTTTGCCACATTTATTGTACTACAGAGATGCCCTGGGACCTGGTTACCAACCACCTAGGCGGGATAGCTGGTCCATCCCTATGTTCCGAAAATCCCAGTTTATCTTCCATGGTGAGGTAATATATGGGTGCCTTCATCCTTTTTAGACATCCTATGTCCTAGCCCTTATGTCCAGTGACCTCATGACACCATGATCTCTTTCCAGGTGCCTGTTGATCTCCGTGGCTGATCTGTTCACAACAAACAGATAACTTTTAATTGGCCAACTGAGGAACTGCACTTTGTCATTGCCTTTATTTTACTCCACAGGGGTCCAGACATAAAAATCATGGATGTAGATTTGACAGCGTGTCCATGGACCTCTGAGGGTTAAAACAAGTAGCAAAACTTTGTCAGATCTCCCAAATGTGCTAAAAACCATGTCTGCTAATATTTCTGGAGAACCAGTTATGATGCAAATTGCCACGATATTTGTATCTTGATCCAAGTCTAAACCGCTCTAACTGAATTTGTGTCTATGTGTGGAGTGCAGTACACAGAAGGTATACAGTCATAAACATCTCACCCGCTGTGGCCACTATGTTTAATGTGGTGGACTATGAGCATGTTGTGGACACTATAGGCACAGAGTACAAATTTTTAAAAACATTGTCTCCAGGTGCAGCAGTTGGCAGTGAGATGTCTACAGAGGAACCTGCGAGTTCTGAGGGCTGTGGCAAAGTGGAGCTGGTGGAAACTTTTGTGCCGTGTGCGCCCTATGCTCGACATCAACATAGAAAATGAGAGACTCAGGGCCAAAGAGGTATACATATTGTTCTATAATCTCAATAACACAAAGTGATTCAAGTCAACACTTTTTAAATAATTATTAAATGGGGCCTGGGTTTAAATCATTAAGGGCTGGAGTATTGATAAGTTCCAACGTTTAATGGTACTGCTTTCGGTACTGGAGAAATTAAGAAAATAAATTTACATATTTTCACTATTCCCTATCCAGAAGGGAGCTCTCTCTCTCTCTCTCTCTCGAATGTGATTAAAATGGTCAAAGCTGCATGTTTTGTTCACTGCCAATTTCTCAACAGCATAACACACTCATCAGGTCGAATGACCACACCAACATTGTCAGAAACCTCATCAACATTAACTTAATCACTCTTAACACAGTAAAAACAAGAACAATCGGGGATTTCTGATGTGCACCAGTCTGGATCCGGATCACCTCCAAAATTCAGTGGAGTCTTCCATGCACTAATATCTATCTGTGGTGCAAATTTGGTGAGAATGTGTGATGTAGTTTTGACGTAATCCTTCAAAGCATATAAAGTGAAACTTGATCCAGAATCCAGCGACTCTCTGGCGCGCAAGGTATTATAGGATACATGAAAACCCTGAATGGCCTAATATTTTTCAATTCAATTTATTCAATTTATAACATACCAAATCACAACAAAAGTTGCCTCAATGCGCCTCGCACAAAAGAGTTTAAAATCAAAATTAAAATGAGTGAGTAAATTAAAAGATTCAAATACACAATTAAAGACACAAATAAAAGAATAAAACAAATTAAAAAAAGCTATTCATAAAAAAGAGAGTAAAAAATACGTTTTTAATTAATATGTATTTGTGGTAAAAATTTGGTGACAATCCATGAAGTAGTTTTGATGTAATCCTTCAAACCCTACATAAAGTGAAACGTGATCCAGAATTTGGATCCGGTGTCGCAGACTGAACGGACCCCCCTAAAAATTGGTCCACCATGCCTTCACTGCATATGCGTCATTAGCCGCAATTCACCGATTATCACCTCGTTTCTGCTTCAAACTGCACTCCAGTCATCATCTATCTCAGCGAGAGATACCTGAAGCTTTTGTACAACAATCATTTCCACATTAATTCATCATTATTTCATCATAAAAGACGGATGAAGCAATCAGAGCGCAGCACGAGCTGCTAGCTGGTGAGTTCACGGCGGCTCTGTCATTTCAAAGCACCACTGATTTTTGCCTCCTTTTCTGCTTAAAACTGACTTTCGAATGATTTAAGAGGTTTTACCTTGTCACCTGATGGTTAATAATCCCATTAATCCATTTGATCCCTTTGGGTGAAGAGAGTACATCTCAGAGAAGCTGCTGTTGTCCCAAACAATGCATGCGCAGTAAAGACAGGTCGGATCGATTTTTAGGGGTGGACCATTTGGTCTGTGACACCGGCTCACCTCCAAAATGTTATGGAGTCTTCTATGGCCTAATATGTATCCATGTTGAAAATTTCGTCACAATCCCTGCAGTAGTTTTGACGCAATCCTGCTAAAAGTAATCTTTCATAGCCTATACAGTATAAAGTGAAACTTGATCCAGAATCCGGATCCGGATCACCTCCAAAATGTAATAGATTCTTCCATGGCCTAATATCTCTCTGTGGTGAAAGTTTTATCAAAACACATACAGTAGTTTTGACGTAATCTTGCTAACAGACAAATAAATAAATAAATAAACGCTGATGATTTTATTGGCTGATGTAAAAATGTCCCGGTAGTGTGTTTCCCACAGGTCAGCAATACTTCGAGACCCAGTAATTCCATTAATGCTCGATGGCAAGGTCATCTTACCATTACTGACTTCTTTACCAAATTCATGAATTGCATTGTGCAGAATCCTTTTAGCCATAATTTGCCCTCATAGCCTGCACACTTCTTTCATAAAAAGTTGCAACATATTTACATCTAGCATTTACTTGTTTCTTGGGTTCACATGCTGGATCATTCCTAGCTTTTCCTGTTAAACCCACTTTTTGTCTTTGTTGTCTACATGGACCTCAAACACAAATTCATGCCATCCTCAACTGAAATTATATTGCTTATCACTTTTTGGACAGAAAAGTGTTCTGCCTTTATTTAATTCAGTTTTGCAACACAGTACTCAGAAATGACTTGTGGTTTTGATTTGAACATTTAACGTTGCAACACAGGACAGCATCAAGTGCTATACCAGTGTTACTTAAAGTCAGGTCCACATGTACTTGGATGTTGACGCCATAATGGAGGTCAAATGAAACAATCAATCAATGCTTTTAGTGTGGAACTTGAGCTTCAACTTAAATGGTTCAACAAAAATATTCTATGAGCCATTTCAGAATTACAGCTATTTTTAGTAATATTCACTCATTTTCCACATCCCTTAAGTAATTAGACAAACTAAATTCAACAACTATTTTTAATACAAATCATCACATTTTCAGACAAGTCAGGTGATGGATACATGAACATTTCCAAGTTTACTAAATATGCCTTGAACTTCATTTACATCGGTCAGTAAGAACTACAACATATGGTGCTGGAGGAGGCACTTCACAAATCTGAGAGAGTGTGCAAGAAGGAGACCCGTGAGGGAAACAGTCCAGACATCCAAACAGCTGTGAAGGAGACGCATGCTTCTGAGGCTGTGATCGGACAAAGTATGCACAGTGCAACTTTAATCTGCTGCATCACCAAATATACAGTTCATGTTGGAATGTGAAATTTCAAAATGGACAAAAGCTACAAGAGAGAATTGAGCCTGGATCAGATCAATTCTTAGATTAAAAATCAGACGATAATTTACACTGGTGTGTTTATCACATCTGTCCAAAAATGCATCTGAAAGGAGTAAAACATATGAGTCGCACTGGTCTATACATTACAGTTATTTTTGAAACGTGGTGCTGCTCCTTATGGAACAGCCTGTGGATGTTAGCGGGTTCACTTAGGTACAGACATTTGAGGTCAATCGCAAAACCTGCCTTATTCTTCTGTTTACACTTAGTACATGCTTTTCATTCATTTTAAATGAATTTCTTGTTATAAATTATATGTATGGCTTCTGTTTTAGATTTGTTCAAGTATCTGTAATATTATCATCTTTTTAACTTTGTTTAAATTGTCCAGGGCATAATAATAATAATAATAACAATAAATTACTATTACTATTATTATTATTATTATTATTATTATTATTATTATTATTATTATTATTATTATTATTATTTTAATGTGGTGCTTTGACAAGAGTTTTTGTTTTGTCAGTGCTTTGTGTGTGTGGTTTGCATGTCAATTTGTGTTCTTGCCAGAAAACCTCTCACTTCAGAGTTCACCATCTTACTAGCAATGTGCCACCACTTTGCATAGTTGTGTGTTAGAGAGAATGACAGATGACACTCTATTGATATTATGTTATGCCCAAAACATGCACATCATGTGCACAGAATTCCGCTAATCCACTAATTACCAAAACTAACTTTTTTGAAAACCTTCAGCGGACCAATTAACTTCCGCTAAATTTAGTTCCGATAACATATTTTTTCGGGCATAGTGAATAAAGCTTGACAGTTTAAAACATTTATAAAGCCTGAAATCATACATTCTAGTGTCTGCCTGTTACATGTTTTCTAGCAGACAGACAGCTATGAGAGGTAGAGCTCAATCCTCTGCCAGCAGAGGAGACCTGGCTACCAGAAAGAAAGGAAGAGGGGGAAAAAAGTTCATTTATTTTTGCAGCCATACAAACTTGCAGACATGTCACAGGAGTCATGGACAGCAAGACAGTTTTGACTTATGCTTAAAACTTTAAACAAACTAATTACGGACAGGTAAGTGAAATTAACATCACCTCTGTCATTTTTACAAAGTGGAAATATCAGCTATATGTTTTAGTTTTAAAGTAATGCACTAATTTTGAAATCACAGAGAAAATCTTAGTATTTGACTTGTGACCCCAATGACCTTGACTCCAATTCTTGAAAATCCAAATTTGACTTAAAGGACCTCAGCCTTCACTCAAATGACTGACTGAGTAATCCACCTAAGTGTGTCACATTTGGTCCAACTCGAACTGAAAGTCAGATTCCTTGACCTTTACGAAAATGATAGAAATCAGAAACAGGACCATGAAAACACTGATTTTGGACCTTTGACCTCATGACACAATCCCAAATGATTGACCTTTGGCAAATTTGACCTCACCTGGTCAATTCTAGAAACTACCAACATAATCATGTGGACTGTGTTGGGATCAAATCAGAGTGAAAAACATCCATTTAGACTTTTAACTTCAGTGAGACACACACACACACACACACACACACACACACACACACACACACACACACACACACACACACACACACACACACACACACACACACACACACACACACACTGTTCTCCGTGACTCTGTGACCACAGTCTGCAGACACATTGAACCCAGAATGAAACAGGATTAGACTTGATTAAATTCCATCAACCCTGCTCTTGGATAATGAGGATTTGACAGGAGCCTTGAAGTCATTTATACCTTTGGAGCGCCTGTCTGTCCTGCAGATGAATCCTACACCTTTTTATCCAATAACATGAGCTTTAACTCATTTCAGTGAGTTAACTTTTCTGCACAATTTAAAACCGTTTGTTCAGTCATGTTTCCTTCTGGTACTATGAACACTGTGGGCCTGATTTACTAAGATGCCAGAATAAGGAGTGCCAAATTGCATGAACACACCAAACGTTTGTGTGAGAAAAACACACAGCACAGCAGGTAGCTGAAATCAGACAGCTGCATCGTAAACTAATAATGGATCAAGATTTGCCACCATCATCACAAATGGATGTTGATTCCAGTGACCCCAAATACGCAAAAAAGAAAAGAAGTTTTCCTTGATTTCTTACTTCTTGCAACAAAATTTCCATCACCTGTAGGAAGAAAACAGAAAAGTGTCTAAATTCACCGCTTGTGTAAAAATGTAAGTAAATGAAACTTAAACTACTGTAACAGCCTGTGAACAGCAGGGGGCTTCAAACACAGAAGCTGCCGCACTTACAAGCAGTTTTTATTACATTATTGTCAATGCTTGCAACTCATTTCTAACATTGTAAAATATACATCTACATCATGAACGACCTTGTGTGGCTCTACGACTTTGTAGGTGTGTCCATGTGTCCATGTCCGTCGTGACAGCGGCACTCTTGGCGAAGTAGCTTTCTGTTTGCATAAGCTGCCACCGCATTTGAGATAAAAAAATTGAGTGCAAACCTCTCAGATGATCTGTTACACCGATTCATTTCACATCAAGCCACATTATTACAGATATAATAATATTATATATATATAAAAAATGCTTTCAAATGGCCATTCGGTTATGCTAATGTTAGCTGTTACCATCATGCATAACATAAAATTTATGAATAAATAAAAATACTAGAGCACCGCTAACACTAGTTTCCAATTCCACAAATTTTTACCTTGGAAAAAATTTTTCAAGGTCAAAGTCCTGTTAGAAGTGGCTTTTCATAAGTTAAACTATAATACAAAATATAGATCAAAAGGGCTTTTCAATGTTAAAATCAAATATCCATTAAATCCGCAGTACGGGTCAGATGTGGATCAAACTTAGTCTATTCATTGAGAGTGCCAGTCTGCACCTCATTGACACAAATAAGAGTGATTGAGATGCTTTTGATTGAGATATAATGCAAAATGTACAACAAATGGGCTTTTCAATTTTTAATTCTAATGTACACAAAATCCACAATCCGGACCAGATCGAGATAAAACTTTGTCAGGCGATAGTGAGTGCCGGTGTGCAACTCATTGACACAAATAAGAGTGATTGAGATGCTTTTGATTGAGATATAATGCAAAATGTACAACAAATGGGCTTTTCAATTTTTATTCTAATGTACACAAAATCCACAATCCGGACCAGATCCAGATAAAACTTTGTCAGGCGATAGTGAGTGCCGGTGTGCAACTCACTTTCAAATATGAGAGTGATTGAGGCACATTTGATTAAGATATAATATACGTAAATACATGAAATGGGGTTTTCAATGTTAAATTTAAATGACCACAAAATCTGTAATCTGGATCACATCTGGATTAAGTTTTATCCATTGATAAAGGATACCATCCTACATAATGCAGTCAAATATATAAAACAAATTGGATCTTTTTTGACAGTTATGAATTTTTGAAAATTCATTCAGTGTTAAAGTTTGGGATCTTTAAATCCCTAACTTTAAAGATTTTTCCTGACTTTGCCCTTGACCTATGACCTTGAAAATAGAATAATTTCTTGCCAATCAGGATATGACGCTTCAGTAAAAATTTCATAATGATATATAAAAAAATTGTGGGCTCCAGGCTGTTCACAAACAAACAAACAAACAAACAAAACATTGGTGGAGGTAAAAAAAAACTTCATGTTTATTTGCAGTTTGCAAACCAGCTTTAGAGGTGCATACTGTCACCGACTATCAGAGTGTGTGGAATCATGACATTAATTATTCTGAGTCAATACAATATAGAACATGAAACATGAAAATGCAAAATAAAATAAAACGTTCATTAAAATATTAGGAAACAGCACAAGTTTGATAGTTTTTGCACAATCGTACAGTACTTTTAAGAGACTGAATAAGAGCACTTTGTGAGTGCTGTAGTGATTTATAGCCTAAAACTACACTGTTGATGGGCCCTCTCCAGCATTGTGCCTAAACTTTCATTTTCTTTATGAAAAACGCTGCAAATATTGTAACTACTCTCGATCCAAGCCAAGATAGGTACCTCTGCTCATTTGTAATAATTTGTGCAATCACACAGACCTAATTATAGTACAGACTTTTTGGGGCATGCTCAAGGCAAGGGGATGAATAATTAATCAGCACCTCTATCCACTACCAACATGCAACAGATGAACGAACAATAAGGTGGCTGTGTTCCCCACACAGTAAAAATATGCCTGAAGCAAATGTTGTACCAGGGCTTGAAAGAAGACGCCGTGAGATCCGCTTTGTCATTTTGTCAGGATGAGATATCGGCTGTGAGGCGGCGGCTGGAGAAATCAGAGAAGGAGAGGAAAGAGCTGAGGCAGACTGCAGACAACCTGGAGACCAAGGTTTGATCAGCAGCACACACGCACACATCATTAAACGCACTGCACGCCGCTCTCACTGTGATCTGCGTGCATGTGTGTGTGTCTGCAGGTTACCGCTGTGACGTCTGAGCTGAGCGATGAGCGTTTCCGTGGTGATGCGGTGGGTCAGGCTCTGGATGTGGAAAGGGCGGAGAGACTTCGGCTCAGCAGGGAGAACAAAGACCTGCAGGTAGACTGAGTGAGCCGTCGCTGTTCAAAAAGTAATCTGTTACTCTGTACTTTTAGCACCCGAGTCCAGAGGAAGGCGAGCAGACTTCTTTTTCTGCTCACTACACCGAACTCTTTTATTACTTTGCTGTCATGCACATGAATGCATCTGCTTCACTGTCGAATACCATCGCTTTTATTTCTACTTTAGGCTCGACTAGACCAGTGTAAAGTCACCATGGAAACCCTGGAGAAGCAGCTGGAGGAGGAGAAACAGAAAACCCTGATCAGTCAGAGTCAAAAAGGAACAGGTACAGGTAAAAACAGGAGAACATCTCACTGGTTTTACCGTACATTACCTTCAGATCAGCTGTCTGACCTTTGGACTTTTCTGTTCCTCACTGATTTCAGAAACACATTATTTAAAAAAAGAAGGAAAAACTGAATGTTAGTAGTTAGATGCTATAGCAAGGTGGATGTACATGATTTGCCTTGAACTGGAAACCTTCTGCTCTAGAAACAAGTGCACGTAACCACTTGGCCACAAATTGAATGTTGGATTTCTGTATGAAACCCTGCATACAGTTAAGGATTATGGCGTCTCAGACAATGACAAATAGTTTAATTATATGTGGTCTGCAGATTTGAGCTTGAATAGAATGAACGCACATACCATATTTTCCGGAGTATATGTTTTTTTTTTCTTGTTTACTAGTTTGGGAGAAAGAGACATTTGAATTTTCCCATAATGCCTTTTGGCACGTGTCTGTTAAAAGCTCAAACTTTCAGAATTTAGTGCATTCCTTTAAAAGAAATGTCATATGTGTGATATTTTCTCTTTGTAAAAATGACACAGTTACTGTTAATATTGACAAACTGTCCGGAATTAGTTGTTTATGAGTAAAACCATAAGGGTAGTACTAAAATGTATGATATTGACTGTTAAGTTTTATTTACTATGTCAGCAAAAAAAAAAAAGTTAGCGGACTGAAAGTTAGCGGAGCTAAATTTAGTGGATGTTACGTGGTCCACTGATGGTTTTTAAAATTTGCTGAAAAGCTAATCTGCTAACAAAAAGTTAGCTTTGCTAATTAGCTGTTAGCAGATTAGCGGAACTGTGCCCACCACTGTTGACAGGTGTATCACCTCAGTCACACTGCCCACATTCTAAAAAATTAACCGCTGTCTAAACAAGAAAAATTAATGTAACAATTTGCATAGATTTTTAACAGTTATTTCAACTTAACTAGAGAAATCCTGTGGCATTAACTCAGTTGAAAGTTGAAATAACTAAGATGAAATAACTTAAAAAATCAATGCAAATTGTTACATCAATTTTTCTCATTGAGACAGCAGCCATTCAGCCTGTTTTGGCCTGATTTGTCCACAATCGTGTTATGTATGAAGGGGCCTTAAGACTTGTTTGTAGGACAAAATATCACCTGAAATGATTCATCGCTCGGCATCTTCAATCCCAAACTGTGGCAAAATGTTCAAGTAGTAAATGCTTTAGCATCCCAGCTTTTTATGAAATGATTGTGAAATTAATTATCTTGGGTTTATACTGTCTGCAATGAAACAGAAGTCAAAGTACATATACAGTAAGAATCATCTTTTTTTTGTTGCATTTTCCATATCAACCCAGTTTTTTTCTGATTTGGTGTTGTTGTATGGTAACATATGGTTACTGCAGGTAGGTGAAAAAATGGAGTAGGAGAAATAAGAAACAACTCATTTTATGAGAAAGCTGTCTGTCTTTTTCACATTTTTTGCATGTATGCAGGTACGCATGCATGCACACACAGAAACACAAACAAAATATATATTTGTACAGCTAACCCATAAAATAGGTGCAAAGACAGTACTTGTCTTTGCACCTCTATTTCCCACCAATGAAATAGCAACGTGTGCTCAGATGTGTCCAAATGGATTTTTGTCCTCTGTGATACTCATTTTTTGTGTCCTCTGTCAAACTAAGGCCCTTTAGGTGACGCTAACCTTCACCTTTGACAGAGTCACATCATTCTGTCCCTGCAGAAAGTGAGCTGCTCATACAGCTGGAGTGCTGCCAGACAGAAGTTGAGTTTGTCCGCCGAAGACTCAAGCAGACGGAGGAAAAGCTCGAGTTGGAGAGACAGACCCGAGAACAGCTTGACACCAAGGTGATTTGGGACATTGTGACGTGCACGGTAACTCTCATGGGAGATTACACTTCTGTACTCAGTCACAGTGTCTGTGTGTGTTTGCGTAGGTGTCTACTTTACAAGCCCAGCTGGAGCAGTCTAGGAGGAGTGCAACAGAGCTGAAACGTCATTGTCGTCGGGTGACCTCTGACCTTCAGGATGCCCGAGTCCTCACTGACAGCCTACAGAGTCGAATGCATGATGTTGACCGCAAACAGAGGAGGTGTGTCTGCTCTTCTGTGATTGTTAAATCTGCTGTACACTACACAATGCTGTGATTGCGTGTTGCTGAGATGAGACCATATGGCAGTACTTCGAGCATGTTCAAAACTAGTGCAACAAGACTGGTGCTGTCTCTTCTTACATAATGACGTGTATTACGTGGTATTACATACATCTTGTTACAGGTGAAGAGGGACAAAGGGGGGCACAGACATGCCCCCACACTATACATTTTTGGATGTGCATGCATCAGTTGTTGAAATCTGAAATGAGACCAGCCAAAAGTTGAATGCGTTGAAAGGACCTAACATCTAAAGTGTGAACATGAAGGTGTCCAAACCCAAGAAGCCCAGAGTGGCCACAGAGAGGAAAAAGCTAAAATTGTATAGCATCTGAAATGCGAATGTGTGCACAACGTAATTCACCCCCATAGTTTGATCAGTTTGTATGCACGAGATAAATAATACAATCATTTTTGCAGTGCGTACGACCAAGACATTCATTTCTACCTCTTCATGCATGTAACCCTTTGAGCACACATAATCTCTTTTGTGGCCAATACATGTATTCACGTTTGTTATTATCCACCTAAACACACAATAATGACATGTCACTCGGAGTAACTCTCAGTTTAGCGTGCTCTGTGTGTGCTCAAGTTGGCACAGTGCGCCAAATAATTCAACGTGGATTCCGTATTTTCCAAAGTGTAAATCACACTGGATTATAAAATCATACTTTTTTCTGTACGTGGACCTTTTTAATAAAGCGTTCCCCTAGGGGCGAGTTTAACAACAGACAGGAACTCAGTTTTGCACATGTGCACACCACTACCTGTGCTGTTACCTAACACAATGACTTTTAAAGTTCAAAAACAAGCAAGATGAACAAAAAGACAATGGAAATCATCAGATCTACATGGATTTCTGTCTCACAATGTTGAAAAGACTACAAAAAAATAAAAATAAAAATCTGAGTCTAATTGATTTTTTTAATGTGAACTTTAGAGTATCATATATGCTACAGAAGATTTTTTTTTAATTGTTTCTTGCACTGTGTAGATCACTGTACATATGTCCTAATACAATTTAAAGTGGCATAAACTCCATCTCTCACTTCAAAGTTGAAAATAATTTCTTGAACATTGCCATTAAGACTTCGAGAGTCAGTAGGCAATTCCAGTGAGCTGCTAAAGTTGGTGCTGCCTTTGCCACCTGCTGTTGGTTATTCCAGTGAGCTATAAAGGTTAACAGAAAGATTAGCGTTTCAGCTGGAGTTGATGCCATCATTTCTAAATGTAGCATCAGTTAAAAGGACACCTTTTAAGAAGATGCTCATCTATTAATGGCAGAAACACACAAGGACGACAGCTTGGAGAATTAAAACCCAGAAGGAACAAAAAGCCAGAATCATGAGGAGACTAATATTGTGCTATGAGCACTGAGGGGGACGTGGGAAAGAAAACAAAAGGCGGAACAAAAGGAACAAAATGCAGATGCAAGGGAATACAATTAAAGAGTGCATGAAACCAATGTAAACTAGAGAGACACCTGTACATTGCTCTGTGCTCTGTGAGAAATTAAACACAGAGAAACCACAAGAGTGCTCTGTGGAAAAAGCCAAACCAGAGAACATAAACCAGGGTCACAATGCCCCCTGTGTATGGTGTCCCTCAGTCTCTGTTCATTCAGGGAGAGAGCCAGTGATGAAGACAGCCAATGCACGAGCTGTTGGAAAAGAGTTGGATAAGTTGAAACAAATTATTCCAAGATGCATTTTTCTTACAGAATTTATGTTGCTACATGGAAATGTATGAGGCTGAGGTTTTTTTTAAAAAAAACAAATGCAACCATGTTTAACTGAAATCCTGTTTTGGTTTTCTTATTTTGGTGTTTCCTAAGGCCCAGTGCGCATATAGCATTTATTTGTTTATTTATTTTAGCCAAGAAGTGCTAAGAGCACTCAAAACCACTTCATCATAGCAATTTCAGTGTTTTCAGCGTGGAACAAAAGCACTCCTTGCGACCTTTGTTTCTCCAACGACAATAAACAGGTAACAGCGGATTTATAATGTATGGCAATAAAAAGCACTCACCCTCAGCTAGGACCAAATTTCTCTCCAATCTGCTACCACAGGTTTTTTGTCTCTGTTGTGACAGATTTTGAATGACAAATCATAAAAATAAACCTTTTCTCCCATTTGCTTGAAAAGGCACTGCGGAGATGTCAAAGCACTGTTCTGAAAACTTTTCAACTTAAAAGTGTTCAGACTTGATGCACAAAAAAGTGGTCTGGTATGAAAAATGATGGACCACATTTTTTCTGGAGGCTGCTGTATGTGGCTTCATGTGCTTAGTTCTCATTTAGAACAACTGAAAAAAGATGCTGGTGCCAACCCCTGCCAACCCAAAAAAAAAAAAAAACTATGGACACTGGGCCTAATGTTGAGAAAAATGAGTATGAAATTATTTCACAGTACATGTACTATAAGTGCACTAAGTTTGGAAACTGTAAAGTGTGGAAATATGATTGTTATTAACTACTAACTAAATTGTAGAATGCCAGTGTTAAAACATTTGACCTTTGAGTAGAATTAATGTATTGAGTTTTGAGATTATATTAGTAAAGATACATAAAATCAGCATCTTTTCTCAACACCTTTGCCTGCTGTTTTCTTATGTGTTGTCCAGATTTGACAGTGAGTTGACCCATGCCTTAGAGGAAGCAGACAATGAAAGAGAGCTCAAGGACAAAGCCATCCAGGAATCCACGGCTCTGGGAGCGGAAATATTCTTCTTACGCCACAGTCTACAAGTATGTATATACTGATGCAAGTAAAGCTGATTTCACAAGTTTACATACACTCAATGTGGGCAAGAATGTCTTGGCAATACTAGATTTTTAATGACTTCAGTGAAGTTTGAACTGTTGTAGTCCTGAGGCAGAATGATTCTACAACACACACACTGTGAATAGGAAAAAAAAAAACAATAATTTGGTAAACAAGTTTTAATTTAAGTTTCTTGAAATCAACACCATGTCAAAAATACGAGGTCTATTAGAAAAGAAACGCCGTGATGAAGCCTCACGGGACATGTTGGGGCATGTCCAGCTCATGCACAATCACAATCTGATATTAACACGACTGGAAAGCAACCGGAATCCATCTGAAATCCACCTGAAAGCTGTCCTGAGAGACCAACACCGAGGTGGTTTTGTGCCGCGCCATGAGCGGCACGGTGGCGCGTCCCTCCGCTTCTTTTTCCATGAAAAAAACTCCTGTAACGGTGGAATGTGCCGATAAAGTGCTGATGTCCACATCTTCTGCCTTTTTGTGAAAGTCAGACGAGGTCCCGGACCAACAAAGCTTTCATGTTGGAAATGATCTGGTTGTTCCAGCGGGGTTGGAGCCTGTCGATCGGCGCTCGGAGCGCGGCGCACTCTCAGCAGTTGTGGGCGGTCTTTAAACCGTCTGGATCACTCCTTAATCTGTGTAATCCCCATAAAATCGTCCGTCAAAGCCATATGAATTTTTCAAACGGTGTCCACCTGGAGGTCTCTCACAGTTTCTGGAAAAAAAATTGATGCAGCAAAGCTCCAAATCGTTCAGACATTTATTCGCAATAAAAATCTGCCGAGAGGGTGGACCACACCTCACTCAAAGCCTACTCACAGGCGAATGACGCAACCGACAGGCATGAAAAAACTCACGCATGCGCATGAAGGTTCAAGCTTGTCTGACGCAATCACACGTGATTCAAATCCATATGGTTTTCAAAAAAAATAATAAGGTCGGATACTTTTCTAATAGACCTCGTATAGTACTTACATTATTAATTCAGAAGTGCACTTAAGGTTTCAAATGTCTTTAACTTACCAATATCTCTTAACTGGATTATAAAATCATCCAGTTCTACATTACATCTCGTGGACATCAGCGTGCATAGGCATCACACATGGTGATATCCGCTCTGAAACTGTTGCGTTTCTCTGTAAATATAACATGTTTCTCATATATAATGTAAAAGCTAGCGAGAAATAAACACTTCTAAGACTGAAAATGCTGCTTTTGTAACCTGATAACACCTCTGCAGTGATTTCCAAGATGTCTTGTGGACGCCAGTGTGCACGCACATCACACGCGCTCAAAGCTAACTTCTGCTCTTTTCAAAAGCTCAAGTGTGCACACACGCACACCCTCCTGCAGATGCCGCTAAAACATAAATAAAATATTGTTTATGATTGATTCTAATTCAATCACGTTTTTTTTCCACAAATCTGATTGGTTAAGCGTGTGAGATTTCAGACCGTATAATAACCGTATATAACAGTAGCAAAATATTCGACCGTTTCACATTTGGATGTATTACTCCGCGCCCTGACCTGTGTTCTAAAGAGATGTTGAATGTCATTCCTGTGCTCTGCACAACTGTGCATGCATGCGCAATATCGTCGAGACGCGGAACTGTCGATTTATGCGACGAGACGCACAATTTGACAGAACACCAGCTGCACATACTGCTAGCTGTTAGCACTCTTAGCTGAGAGCGAGAGAAAGTTGCATACCACCGCCTAAATGGGTGGATTTTAGCTACCATACTAAAGTATTGATGTGGATTCTGATGCTGAATTACTGTTTCACATTTAATGGATTTTCACGTTTCATGGATTACCCTGACCGCTGTTGGAGCGACGCTGCCTCGGCTCGATGGTCAGCCTGGCCGACCGAATTACCTACAGAAAAATAAACCGTGCAAACGGTGGAAGTGAATTACAATGTGAATAACCCCCTTGTGTCTGATGATTTGTGGATGTTCATGCTGTCATATGGTCGCAAATAGCCGTTTCACGGTTCCACTAATGTGTCGACCTTAAAAGCCGGTAAAGCTTAATTTGCAACCGTCATGGGCGCAATTTGGTGGGGGATAGGGGGGACATGTTCCCCCCACCTTTTCAACCAGGGGGGACAGAATATGGTATGTCCCCAATACCTTCTGACATATATGTGTGTACTTGAAACATGCTATTCCAGTCTTATGTGCAAACCATGTCATAATAGTATCTTTGTTTCTGCAAGTTTGTATTTTTAGCAGCATTGACTTGTTTACAACACCTGTTTCTTGTTTGTCACATTTGGAATTTTCTGGGACTGCATTTGCCCAGATTTGAAATGAAAAATAGTTGCCTCTAGGGACTAGTGTCTACACATAAGTATCAATGGACCATATGCTAATTTACTAAATTCTGAAAGTTAGAAAAGGAAATCAGAAAAGCTATCTGGGACCTCAGAAAGCCCATCTGCAATTACTGCTTGATCTCCAAAATCAGTCTATGCAAGCGAAATTATGTTCAGTATGAGTGTTGTCATTAGTGCCACTTCGAAAATTAAATTCATAAGTAATTTATCCTAAACTTATGATCTGTTGTTTTTTCAAACTTATGCAAAAACAAATCTTGAGAAAAAAAATACAGTATGTGATAGTTAATAATTATTAACAGCCTGTTCTTTCATATTTATGAATACATTTTACCACATTGCAGTTGTTTTTTTTTTTAAATGAAAACTCAACCTATCATTCTTTTGGAGTTCTACACATGTGGTGATACCTTATTTACACCAGAATGTTAATGAAATCAATGCTGGCTATTCTCAGAATAAAGTACTTATATCCACAGTTTCAAATTGCATAAGTCAAATGGTGTCCACTTTATGGTCTTCTCAAAACATTAAAATTACTGTTCTGGACGCTCAGAATGCATCTGAGCTTATCTAGAAACCGTTGGCTTCTGGGGGCCTAAAGCGGCCCCAAGACCCCTGGCCTATGGGCTTCGGCCCTGCTGGCCTCGCACTTTGTCCCCCCCATTTCTAGTTCTAAATTGTGCCCTTGGCGACCGTATAATCAGCATGAACGACCGTAAATCATCAGACACAACAGGGTTATTCCCTAATCGATTGATTGATTGAGTTTATTCTGCGACATCAATAGAAACATACAGAGGTGAATATATCACTGATACACTCATAACACAGTAAAGAATAAACGGTTATTTCTATTATGGTCCTTGTGAAATTATTATGTGATAAAATAGAGGGACTTTTTAAATTGTGATAAAACAGTACAGTCATAGTTTAGTGTTGATGTCGCACTGGTGCATGTAGCTCCCTTTGCTCTGCATCTCAATGATCCATCACTGTCTGGAGGAAAAAGACAGAACTTGTTGAATGAACACAATCATTTTATTTCCAGTAAGGAAATGTGTGGGTGGCTGTCTGCAGGAGAGCCAGTCAGAGGTGGACCGTCTGCAGAAGCAGAAGGAGGAGTTGTGCGCTCAGATCCGGGACCTCAGCCTGCCCGTTGATCTTACCTCAGATTCACTGCCAGACCTCAAAAAACAGCTTCGCCTCCTGGAGAGCCAAGCCAGCGAGCGAGCCGAGGAAATCACCAAGCTGACTGCCAAGATACAGCAGCAGCAACAGGTGCGTGACTCATGCACACATTTCCTCCCAGCAGACTCTCTCAGCCTCACTTTGTCTCCACTCGCTCGCAGATCCACATGCGCTTTGAGGTGGAGATGGAGAGGATGAAGCAGATCCATCAGAAGGAGCTGGAGGATAAAGACGAGGAGCTGGAGGATGTACACAAGTCCTCTCAGAGGCGGGTAGGTCAAAACAATGCTTTTACCTTGTCACCATGACAACCTTGTGATCATACAGAGTCACTGCAGGATATTTTTTGTCCTCACAAAAGACATTGTTATTCATGATATTAAAGTGTGTTTCTCCTAATTACGTACACATTGATTCTGGAAAAAAACTTTTACAGTCTGTATGGTGAATGAGAGCATGAATGAGGGGCAGTAAATACCATCTTGAATCTGGAGGGGTTTAATACAAAATAAATTTAGCAGGTTAGAGGGATGGTAAACCCAAAGCTTTACTCCCACACCCCCAATATTTGACCACAAATCCACCAAAAATTCTCAAATCATGGCAGCTCCTGGGGATAGTCTTGATGGTGTCTCAGGTAGTGTCTTATGAGTTGGCAGGATGTGATCAGGAATCACCATGACATGTTTGACGTTGTTTGGTTTGATTTCGATTTTGAAGGTTTATTTTGAACATAACAAAAGAAAAAATATAACAACAGACAATGGAAAATTCTTTCAAAAAGGAGCGACAAGAAGTCGAAACTTATCGAATCCCACCACTTCTCCCTATACGAGGTCTGTCCGTAAAGTATAGGTCCTTTTTATTTTTTTCAAAAACTACATGGATTTCATTCATATGTTTTTACGTCAGACATGCTTGAACCCTCGTGCGCATGCGTGAGTTTTTCCACGCCTGTCGGTGAAGTCATTCGCCTGTGAGCACTCCTTGTGGGAGGAGTCGTCCAGCCCCTCGTTGGAATTCCTTTGTCTGAGATGTTGCTGAGAGACTGGCGCTTTGTTTGATCAAAATTTTTTCTAAACCTGTGAGACACATCGAAGTGGACATGGTTCGAAAAATTAAGCTGGTCTTCAGTGAAAATTTTAACAGCTGATGAGAGATTCTGAGGTGATTCTGTCGCTTTAAGGACTTTTCACGGTGCGAGACATCGCGAAACGCTCTCAGGCGCCGTCGTCAGCCTGTTTCAAGCTTAAAACCTCCACATTTCAGGCTCTGTTGATCCAGGACGTCGTGAGAGAACAGAGAAGTTTCAGAAGAAGTCGGTTTCAGCATTTTATCCGGATATTCCACTGTTAAAGGAGATTTTTTTAATGAAAGACGTGCGGGCGGATTGCAGCGTCGGCTCGCAGCCGCCGCGACGCTCCGCCACAGGAAAAACACCTCTGTTGGAAGCCTTGAGGACAAGTTGGAACATCTCCAGCTGATAAACAATTTCTCATATACTCACTCCACTGAAAGCCATCAAAAGCCAACTGGATTTTAACAAATGGTTATCAACACGGAGGTGTTTTTCCTGTGCCGCCGCGCCGCGTCAGCACATTACTAGAGGTCAGGGTAATGCCATCCAGAGTAAGGATCTGGTTAGACACCATGTTTCTAAGATTTGTGGGGCCAAGTACAATAACTTCAGTTTTATCTGAGTTTAAAAGCAGGAAATTAGAGGTCATCCATGTCTTTATGTCTGTAAGACAATCCTGCAGTTTAGCTAATTGGTGTGTGTCCTCTGGCTTCATGGATAGATAAAGCTGGGTATCATCTGCGTAACAATGAAAATTTAAACAATACCGTCTAATAATACTGCCTAAGGGAAGCATGTATAAAGTGAATAAAATTGGTCCTAGCACAGAACCTTGTGGAACTCCATAATTAACTTTAGTCTGTGAAGAAGATTTACATGAACAAATTGTAATCTATTAGACAAACCACCGCAGCACAGTGCCTTTAATATCTATGGCATGCTCTAATCTCTGTAATAAAATTTTATGGTCAACAGTATCAAAAGCAGCACGAGGTCTAACAGAACAAGCACAGAGATGAGTCCACTGTCCGAGGCCATAAGAAGATCATTTGTAACCTTCACTAATGCTGTTTCTGTACTATGATGAATTCTAAAACCTGACTGAAACTCTTCAAATAGACCATTCCTCTGCAGATGATCAGTTAGCTGTTTTACAACTACCCTTTCAAGAATTTTTGAGAGAAAAGGAAGGTTGGAGATTGGCCTATAATTAGCTAAGATAGCTGGGTCAAGTGATGGCTTTTTAAGTAATGGTTTAATTACTGCCACCTTAAAAGCCTGTGGTACATAGCCAACTAACAAAGATAGATTGATCATATTTAAGATCGAAGCATTAAATAATGGTAGGGCTTCCATGAGCAGCCTGGTAGGAATGGGGTCTAATAGACATGTTGATGGTTTGGATGAAGTAACTAATGAAAATAACTCAGACAGAACAATCGGAGAGAAAGAGTCTAACCAAATACCGGCATCACTGAAAGCAGCCAAAGATAACGATACATCTTTGGGATGGTTATGAGTAATTTTTTCACTAATAGTTAAAATTTTGTTAGCAAAGAAAGTCATGAAGTCATTACTAATTAAAGTTAATGGAATACTCAGCTCAATAGAGCTCTGACTCTTTGTCAGCCTGGCTACAGTGCTGAAAAGAAACCTGGGGTTGTTCTTATTTTCTTCAATTAGTGATGAGTAGAAAGATGTCCTAGCTTTACGGAGGGCTTTTTTATAGAGCAACAGACTCTTTTTCCAGGCTAAGTGAAGATCTTCTAAATTAGTGAGACGCCATTTCCTCTCCAACTTACGAGTTATCTGCTTTAAGCTACGAGTTTGTGAGTTATACCACGGAGTCAGGCACTTCTGATTTAAGGCTCTCTTTTTCAGAGGAGCTACAGCATCCAAAGTTGTCTTCAATGAGGATGTAAAACTATTGACGAGATACTCTATCTCACTTACAGAGTTTAGGTAGCTACTCTGCACTGTGTTGGTATATGGCATTAGAGAACATAAAGAAGGAATCATATCCTTAAACCTAGTTACAGCGCTTTCTGAAAGACTTCTAGTGTAATGAAACTTATTCCCCACTGCTGGGTAGTCCATCAGAGTAAATGTAAATGTTATTAAGAAATGATCAGACAGAAGGGAGTTTTCAGGGAATACTGTTAAGTCTTCTATTTCCATACCATAAGTCAGAACAAGATCTAAGATATGATTAAAGTGGTGGGTGGACTCATTTACATTTGAGCAAAGCCAATAGAGTCTAATAATAGATTAAATGCAGTGTTGAGGCTGTCATTCTCAGCATCTGTGTGGATGTTAAAATCGCCCACTATAATTATCTTATCTGAGCTAAGCACTAAGTCAGACAAAAGGTCTGAAAATTCACAGAGAAACTCACAGTAACGACCAGGTGGACGATAGATAATAACAAATAAACTGATTTTGGGACTTCCAATTTGGATGGACAAGACTAAGAGTCAAGCTTTCAAATGAATTAAAGCTCTGTCTGGGTTTTTGATTAATTAATAAGCTGGAATGGAAGATTGCTGCTAATCCTCCGCCTCGGCCTGTGCTACGAGCATTCTGACAGTTAGTGTGACTCGGGGTGTTGACTCATTTAAAACTAACATATTCATCCTGCTGTAACCAGGTTCTGTAAGGCAGAATAAATCAATATGTTGATCAATTATTATATCATTTACCAACAGGGACTTAGAAGAGAGAGACCTAATGTTTATAGACCACATTTAACTGTTTTAGTCTGTGGTGCAGTTGAAGGTGCTATATTATTTTTTCTTTTTGAATTTTATGCTTAAATAGATTTTGCTGGTTATTGGTGGTCTGGGAGCAGACACCGTCTCTACGGGGATGGGTAATGAGGGGATGGCAGGGGGAGAGAAGCTGCAGAGAGGTGTGTAAGACTACAACTCTGCTTCCTGGTCCCAACCCTGGATAGTCACGGTTTGGAGGATTTAAGAAAATTGGCCAGATTTCTAGAAATGAGAACTGCTCCATCCAAAGTGGGATGGATGCCGTCTCTCCTAACAAGACCAGGTTTTCCCCAGAAGCTTTGCCAATTATCTATGAAGCCCACCTCATTTTTTGGACACCACTCAGACAGCCAGCAATTCAAGGAGAACATGCGGCTAAACATGTCACTCCCGGTCCGATTGGGGAGGGGCCCAGAGAAAACTACAGAGTCCGACATTGTTTTTGCAAAGTTACACACCGATTCAATGTTAATTTTAGTGACCTCCGATTGGCGTAACCGGGTGTCATTACTGCCGACGTGAATTACAATCTTACCAAATTTACGCTTAGCCTTAGCCAGCAGTTTCAAATTCCTTCAATGTCGCCTGCCCTGGCCCCCGGAAGACAATTGACTATGGTTGCTGGTGTCGCTAACTTCACATTTCTCAAAACAGAGTCGCCAATAACCAGAGTTTGATCCTCGGCGGGTGTGTCGTCGAGTGGGGAAAAACGGTTAGAAATGTGAACGGGTTGGCGGTGTACACGGGGCTTCTGTTTAGAACTACGCTTCCTCCTCACAGTCACCCAGTCGGCCTGCTTTCCCGGCTGCTCGGGGATCTGCCAGAGGGGAACTAACGGCGGCTAAGCTACCTTGGTCTGCACCGACTACAGGGGCCTGGCTAGCTGTAGAATTTTCCACGGTGCGGAGCCGAGTCTCCAATTCGCCCAGCCTGGCCTCCAAAGCAATGAATAAGCTACACTTATTACAAGTACCCTTACTGCTAAAGGAGGCCGAGGAATAACTAAACATTTCACACCCAGAGCAGAAAAGTGCGGGAGAGACAGGAGAAGCCGCCATGCTAAATCGGCTAAGAGCTAGTAGCTGCGCTAAGCTAGCGGATTCCTAAAAACACGCAAAGTGAATAATGTGTAAATAATTTAGAGGTGATTCAGCAGAAGGAGTGCTTTAGTTAAGGCACGTGAAGATTACACTGGGAAACAAATCGTTATCTAGATAACTAGATCAATCTAACTGCGTAAATTAAACAGCTAACAGATACAGCAAAACACCGCTGTGCTCCGGAACAGGAAGTGATACAATACCGCAGTGAGAGCCAACCACCAGTAGAGGCCTACTAGATCATTTGTAACCTTCACTAATGCTGTTTCTGTACTATGATGAATTCTAAAACCTGACTGAAACTCTTCAAATAGACCATTCCTCTGCAGATGATCAGTTAGCTGTTTTACAACTACCCTTTCAAGAATTTTTGAGAGAAAAGGAAGGTTGGAGATTGGCCTATAATTAGCTAAGATAGCTGGGTCAAGTGATGGCTTTTTAAGTAATGGTTTAATTACTGCCACCTTAAAAGCCTGTGGTACATAGCCAACTAATAAAGATAGATTGATCATATTTAAGATCGAAGCATTAAATAATGGTAGGGCTTCCTTGAGCAGCCTGGTAGGAATGGGGTCTAATAGACATGTTGATGGTTTGGATGAAGTAACTAATAAAAATAACTCAGACAGAACAATCTGAAAGAAAGAGTCTAACCAAATACCGGCATCACTGAAAGCAGCCAAAGATAACGATACGTCTTTGGGATGGTTATGAGTAATTTTTTCTCTAATAGTTAAAATTTTATTAGCAAAGAAAGTCATGAAGTCATTACTAGTTGAAGTTAAAGGAATACTCGGCTCAATAGAGCTCTGACTCTTTGTCAGCCTGGCTACAGTGCTGAAAAGAAACCTGGGGTTGTTCTTATTTTCTTCAATTAGTGATGAGTAGTAAGATGTCCTAGCTTTACGGAGGGCTTTTTTATAGAGCAACAGACTCTTTTTCCAGGCTAAGTGAAGATCTTCTAAATTAGTGAGACACCATTTCCTCTCCAACTTATGGGTTATTTGCTTTAAGCTGCGAGTTTGTGAGTTATACCACGGAGTCAGGCACTTCTGATTTAAGGCTCTCTTTTTCAGAGGAGCTACAGCATCCAAAGTTGTCCTCAATGAGGATATAAAACTATTGATGAGATAATCTATCTCACGCACAGAGTTTAGGTAGCTACTCTGCCCTGTGTTGGTATATGGCATTGGAGAACATAAAGAAGGAATCATATCCTTAAACCTAGTTACAGCACTTTCTGAAAGACTTCTACTGTAATGAAACGTATTCCCCACTACTGGGTAGTCAATCAGAGTAAATGTAAATGTTATTAAGAAATGATCAGACAGAAGGGGGTTTTCAGGGAATACTGTTAAGTCTTCAATTTCCATACCATAAGTCAGAACAAGATCTAAGGTATGATTAAAGTGGTGGGTGGACTCATTTACATTTTGAGCAAAGCCAATAGAGTCTAACAATAGATTAAATGCAGTGTTGAGGCTGTCATTCTCAGCATCTGTGTGGATGTTAAAATCGCCCACTATAATTATCTTATCTGAGCTAAGCACTAAGTCAGACAAAAGGTCCAAAAATTCACAGAGAAACTCACAGTAACGACCAGGAGGACGATAGATAACAACAAATAAAACTGGTTTTTGGGACTTCCAATTTGGATGGACAAGACTAAGAGACAAGCTTTCAAATGAATTAAAGCTCTGTCTGGGTTTTTGATTAATTAATAAGCTGGAGTGGAAGATTGCTGCTAATCCTCCACCTCGGCCCGTGCTACGAGCATTCTGGAAGTTAGTGTAACTCGGGGGTGTTGACTCATTTAAACTAACATATTCATCCTGCTGTAACCAGGTTTCTGTAAGGCAGAATAAATCAATATGTTGATCAATTATTATATCATTTGCTAACAGGCACTTAGAAGAGAGAGATCTAATGTTTAATAGACCACATTTAACTGTTTTAGTCTGTGGTGCAGTTGAAGGTGCTATATTATTTTTTCTTTTTGAATTTTTATGCTCAAATAGATTTTTACTGGTTGTTGGTGGTCTGGGAGCAGGCACTGTCTCTACGGGGATGGGGTAATGAGGGGATGGCAGGGGGAGAGAAGCTGCAGAGAAGTGTGTAAGACTACAACTCTGCTTCCTGGTCCCAACCCTGGATAGTCACGATTTGGAGGTTTTAAGAAAATTGGCCAGATTTCTAGAAATGAGAGCTGCTCCATCCAAAGTGGGATGGATGCCGTCTCTCCTAACAAGACCAGGTTTTCCCCAGCAATTCAAGGAGAACATGCGGCTAAACATGTTACTCCCGGTCTGACTGGGGAGGTGCCCAGAGAAAACTACAGAGTCCGACATTGTTTTTGCAAAGTTACACACCGATTCAATATTAATTTTAGTGACCTCCGATTGGCGTAACCGGGTGTTATTACTGCCGACGTGAATTACAATCTTACCAAATTTACGCTTAGCCTTAGCCAGCAGTTTCAAATTTCCTTCAGTGTCGCCTGCTCTGGCCCCCGGAAGACAATTGACTATGGTTGCTGGTGTCACTAACTTCACATTTCTCAAAACAGAGTCGCCAATAACCAGAGTTTGTTCCTCGGCGGGTGTGTCGCCGAGTGGGGAAAAATGGTTAGAGATGTGAACGGGTTGGCAGTGTACACGGGGCTTCTGTTTAGGGCTACGCTTCCTCCTCACAGTCACCCAGTCGGCCTGCTTTCCCGGCTGCTCTGGATCTGCCGGGAGGGAACTATTGGCGGCTAAGCTACCTTGGTCCGCACCGACTACAGGGGCCTGGCTAGCTGTAGGATTTTCCAAGGTGTGGAGCTGAGTCTCCAATTCGCCCAGCCTGGCCTCCAAAGCTACGAATAAGCTACACTTATTACAAGTACCATTACTGCTAAAGGAGGCCGAGGAATAACTAAACATTTCACACCCAGAGCAGAAAAGTGCGGGAGAGACAGGAGAAGCCGCCATGCTAAACCGGCTAAGAGCTAGTAGCTGCGCTAAGCTAGCGGATTCCTAAAAACATGCAACGTGAATAATGTGTAAATAATTTAGAGGTGATTCAGCAGAGGGAGTGCTTTAGTTAAGGCACGTGAAGATTGCACTGTGAAACAAATCGTTATCTAGTTAACTAGATCAGTCTAACTGCGCAGATTAAACAGCTAACAGATACAGCAAAACACCGCTGTGCTCCGGAACAGGAAGTTATACAATACCGCAGTGAGAGCCAACAACCAGTAGAGGATCAAGCAAATAATGTGATATACGTAGTTTTCAATATGATTAGAGCATCTTTTAATTTTGACCCGTGTAGTTCTTCAATTGACCCCTACCTGGCTGCCTATTAAAAATTCAGGTGCCTAATCAGTTATTTCAAAAGAGTAATGTCTACGGAGTATTTGTGCCAGATTTGATGCTTATATCACCATTTGCAGGATTGTTTCAGTTATCTGCTGCACTTGTAGTGGCAGACGGTCACGTCAACACTGTAGGGTTAAAGCTGCTGTTTTCAGGGACACGAATATGGCTCTGTTTAAACCTGGCTAGTTTGTGTCAAGTTAGAAGAATTTTTAAGCAAGAAAAGAGAATATAGTCCATGGAGACTCCTGTCGGCTCTCATTCATTAACTTGTCCATTAACATTGTAGAACAAGAAAGGACACAGAGCTGATCCTTGGTGTAATCCCACCTCCACCTTGAATGAATCTGTCATTCCGATTGTGCATCTCACCACTGCCACACTATCCTTGTACATGTAATGCACTAATCTCACATACTTCTCTGCCACTCCAGACTTCCTTATACAATTCCACAACTCTTCTCTTGGTACCCCGTCATAAGCTTTCTCTAAATCCAAAACACACAATGTAACTCTTTCTGGCCTTCTCTGTACTTCTCCAACAGTATTCTCAGAGCAAACATTGCATCTGTAGTCCTCTTTCTTGGCATAAAACCATATTGCTGCTCACAGATCTTCACCTGCTTTCTAAGCCTAGCCTCTACTACTCTTTCCCATAACTTCATGCTGTGGTTGATCAGCTTAATGCCTCTGTAGTTACTACAGCTCTGCACATTACCCTTGTTCTTAAAAATAGTAATCAGCACACTTCATCTTCACTACTCAGGCATTCTTTCACTTTCTAAGATTGTATTAAACATTCTGGTTAGAAACTCCACTGCCATGTGTCCTAAACATTTTCATTCCTCCACAGGGAATGGCATCTGGAGCAACTGCCTTTCCATTCTTCATCCTCTTCAAGCTGCTCTCACTTCAACCTTATTAAGCTTCCCTCACTTCTTCCTTACTAATCTCTTGCACTTCCTGATTTACTCTCTCCACATCATCCAGCCTTTTCTCCCGCTCATTTTCTTCATTCATCAGCTCCTCAAAATATTTCCTCCACCTTCTCAATACACTCTCCTCACTTGTCAGCACATTACCACCTGCTTCCTTTATATCACCCAAAGCTGCTGCAGATCTTTTCCAGCAGTGACAACTTTGTCTGGCCAATTGGTACAAGTCCTTTTCCCTTTCCTCACTGTTCAACTTCTTTTACAGCTCGCTATATGCCTTTTCCTTAGCTTTTGCCACTTCTGTTTTTGCCTTACACCACATCTCCTTATACGCCTGTCTACTTTCTTCCTCTCTCCGAATATCCCAATTCTTTTTTTGCGAACATCTTTCTTGTTATGCTTTCCTGAACATCTTCATTCCACCACCAAGTGTCCTTGTCTTCCTTCCACTGTCCAGATGTCACACCCAGTACCTTACTAGCTTTTTTCCCTCACTACATCTGCAGTACTTTTCTAGTTGTCCAAACCTGCTTCCCCTCCATCCAGTGCCTGTCTCAGCTGTTCACTGAATTTCACACAACAGCCATCCTCGTTCAGCTTCCACCATCTGATCCTTTGTTCAGCTCTTACCCTCTTCCTCGTCTTCACCTCTACAGGCATCCTACAAACCATCATCTCATGCTGTCTACCTACAATCTCCCCTGCCACCCCCTTACAGTCTCCACTTTCTTTTAGCTTGCATCTCCTACAAAGAATGTAGTCCACCTGTGTGTCCCTTTCTCCACTCTTATATGTCACCCTGTGCTCCTCTCTTTTCTTAAAGTAGGTATTCACCACAGCCATTTCCATCCTTTTTAAAGGATGGAACGGTAAAATCAATTACCGTTGGTCCTTCCACATTCCTGTCCTTAATACCATATCTACCCATTACTTCTTCATCACCTTTGTTCCCTTCACCAACATTGTTTCATTTCAACTCCATTGTGGTGGTGAACAGAGACAAATTCATAAAAGTTGTGTCATTGTCCAAATGTTTATAGCACTGACTGCAGCTTGAGGGAAACCCAATTTTCATAATTACTTAATGAAGCTGCTTTAGAATCACACACATTATCAAGAACTGATGTTGACTGACTGAACTGTTTGAAGTAAATAAAGTCCAAGACTTGTTCACTGACTTGAAAATGTTCATCTATCACTATCCAACTACTTATTTATTTGAATGTAATTACAAAGAATGTGGTACTTGTGTCAGTTAACTGAGACTGAGGATAATAACTCAACTTGAAACTGCCGTTGGCTGTTGAAGTGGAAGTGGAGCTTGCCAAGCATATGTAAGCCACATCAGTGTAACACATTATTTATTTATAATGCAAGCACTGTGTTAGCAAGCCAAAACTAATGGGCTAATATGTGTTACTGTATAAGGCACAAAGAGCTCAATAGTCATCTGCTTTTTGCCACCTCTGAACAAATGCAGAGCTAAATGTGCACATTTACCTCAAAATGTAAATACACTTTTCAATAAAGTGTAATTTTTAAAATGATTATACAGTTAGCCTTACCTTAGCCTAAGCATTACCTGAGCCTATTAGTATAAAGGAGCAGCTTTCATTTGTAACGTGTGTAGATGGTGCCATCTTGTAGCCATAGATGAGAATGCAATATACTGTATTTTTGGTATACAAGTCCCGTTGAAATATAAGCTGCAGGACAAAGCATGCCTTAAACTACTCTTACACCGAAGGTGTATGCATGATGTGTTAGTGGCAACCATTGGTGAGCTATATGTGTTGTGCACATGCTGGCACTTGCCACAAGTAACAATGATTGCTGGCCTGTGCGTGACATGTGTCTGCTGTGTGGTCAGTGGCATTTAACAAAGCGTGTTGTCTGCTGCTTTTGTTACCTGTGTGTTATCAATTTTGCTTCTGTTTTGTTCCATTTAATCATGGATTTGGAGTTTCTGAATAAACTGGTGCTTTCCAGCCTGATACACAGACTCTGTGTGTCAGTGTATGATGAGTTAGCTATGTGTTAAGGGGAGACTGTGCGATGAGTGAAGTTGAGTGGCCTGAATTTTGAACATGTCCAAAACTCTCTGTATGATGTGTAGTTTGTAGTTATGTGTTTGTGGTGGATAGTTGGTCACATGTCTCTGGATGCAATGCACATGTCTGTGTGACAGGAGCTTTGTACCCCAGAAAATACAGTAATTTATTTACCAAAATATAGCCAGCAGCCCGTTGTTATTTTTTTCTTAGGATTTGCTTTAAAAGCTGATTTGTGCTGATTTTCATTCTCCTGCTTGAGGGATAATTTCCCATCAGAGAAAACAAATGCTCATTCTGTTTGTGTCCTTTTTTTTTGTCTTACTGTGTGTGTTTTGTGTTTAGTTAAGGCAGTTGGAGATGCAGTTGGAGCAGGAGTATGAGGAGAAACAAATGGTGATTCACGAGAAGCACGACTTGGAAGGACTCATTGCGACTCTGTGTGACCAGGTACCCACAAACACATAGATAGTTAAAACGTTATACAACAAACATATTCAACGAGGCTACAGCATTATGGTCTGGCAGCATCACTTTCTCACATAACATATTTCCTTGATTAAAAGCTTGGGCATTTATTTTTTTCAAACCTTGCTCAGACCCGGCACCCAAATGAGGCAGGCCTTTATTCAAGGCCGGCGATTATTAACAAAATGCTGCTTGTTTCCTGCACTGTAATATGGTGTTAAGTTTGACACATATCTCTGGGTGTGGTGAACCAAAACAACCGCTTCTGAGGCACACCTGCTAAGCAATGGAGACCACAACAGCTGTGATTTGTCACTTTCTCCCCTTTCACTCCTTCCTCTCCCATCATATTTTAAAAGTTTTTGCAGTGCGCACAGTGATTACATTTTGATCATGGATCAAATACAGGAGCGTTTGGCAGAAAAGTCTGCAAATATGACCAACTTTTCAACACAGAGTGGGATGGAGGGATTTCATGGAGGGAAACTGCACATACTGGTCATATTGGTTTGGAGGTTGATGACTGGATAAAGAAGTGGAGCTTGTTGAGGGACAAATTGTTCCAGAAAAAGCCACTATTGCTGCAAAAAATTGCATAAAGACACAACAGAGAACTTTAGAAGGGTCACATGCATGTCAGCGTCATTGTGTGGCCACCGAGTTACGTAGTTGTACAAGAATAAATGGGGCTTTAGGATTTTAAGGTACCACTCTGCAGAGGACTTGTAATCTTTTTAATGCACATAATGCCTGGTGCTTATTTATGTCAGGCGCTTATTTTTTCAGATGAAGATTTGACCCGACCATTAAATGAGGCAGGCCCGTATTCAAGGTCAGGTGTTTAAGCAAGGAAATATGGTAATTATTGCTAAAATTGTTTGTTGGGAACATTGTGGTATAATGTAAAAATACAATGTTGGGGCAACCTTTGTACACTATGAAATTGTCTTGCAGCAATGTAAAATCATTTGTGATATCGTAATGTTGTAGCGATGTTGTGACAATGTAAATTTGTTACCTGGGAGGTCAGAATCCTTCATACAGTCACGAGCACTCAGATGAACTTCCCTGAGATGGCTTTTGACACCGTGTACAGAAATTCTTTGGATGTGGAAACTAAATTGTTGCACCAGCTCTCTGGGTGGCTGTTTCTCAGACCATCTCTCCTATGAAGAAGCTGAATGTAGAGGTCCTGGACAGATGTGGTTACATATGGTGTGCCGTAGTTAGGCTACTTGGATGTACTGCTTTAGTGCATCCGTAAAGTATTCACAGTGCTTCACTTTTTCCACATTTTATGTTACAACCTTTTCCCAAAATGGAGTAAATTAATTTTTTTCCTCAAAATTCTACTCACAACACCCCATAATGACAACATGAAAAAAGTTTTTTTTTTAATTTTTGCAAAATAACTAACTAAGAACCTTACATGTACATAAGCATTCACACCTTTTGCTCAGTACTTTGTTGATGCACCATTGCCAGCAATTACAGTCTCAAGTCGCCTTGACTCTAATGCCACAAGTTTGGCACACCTATCTTTGGGCAGTTATGCCCATTCCTCTTTGCAGCACCTGTCAAGCTCCATCGGTTTGGATGGGGAGCGTTGGTGCACAGCAATTTTCAGATCTCTACAGAGATGTTCAATCAGATTCAGGTCTGGTGTTCTGATGCTGAAAAACATCCCCACACCATGATGCTGCCACCACGTTTCAATGTAGGAATGGTGCCTAGTTTCCTCCAAACATGACGCCTTGAATTCACGCCAAAGACTTCAGTCTTTCTCTCATCTGACCAGAGAATTTTATTTCTCATGGTCTGAGAGTCCTTCAGGTGCCTTTTGGCAAACTCCAGGTGGACTGCCATGTGCCTTTTATTTAGAAGTGGTTTCTGCCTGGGATTGCTGCACAGATGAATGTCCAACTGGAAGGTTCTCCTCTCTCTACAGAGTAATGCTGGAGCTCTGAGAGAGTGACTGTCTGGTTCTGGGTTACCGCCCTGACTAAGGCCCTTCTCTCCTGATGGGTCAGTTTAGATGGGTGGCTAGCTCTAGGAAGCATCCTGTTGGATCTGAACTTCTTCCATTTACAGATTATGGAGGCCACTGTGCTCATTGGACCTTCAAAGCAGCAGAAATGTTTTCTACCCTTCCTCAGATTTGTGCTTCAAGACAATGTTGTCTCGGAGGTCTACAGACAATTCCTTTGATTTCATGCTTGGTATGTGCTCTGACATGCACTGTCAATTGTGGGACCTTATATGTAGACAGGTGTGTGCCTTTCCAAATCATGTCGAGTCAACTGAATTTACCCCAGGTGGACACAGTTAAGCTGTAGAAACATCTGAAGGATAATCAGTGGAAAGAGGATGCACCTGAGCTCAATTTTCATGGCAAAGGCTGTAAATACATATGTACATGTGATTTCTTAGGTTTTATTTATTTTTTATAAATTTGTAATAAATAAATACAAATAAAAATCATTTTTCACATTGTCATTATGGGGTATTGTGTGTAGAATTTTGAGGGAAAAATGAATTTTGCCCAATCTGAAGTAAAGCTGGTACATAAAAACATGAGGAAAAAGTGAAGCGCTGTGAATACTTTCTGGATGCACCGTAAATTCCCGGAAACAACAACAGAGGCAACTTAAGGTAATGAAATGAATATTTACTTCACATTTGACTGCACACTCCTTGAAAACTTGTGAGATCGGTGGCATTGTGTTGTGTGAGAAAAGTGCACATTTTACAGTGGATTTGTCTCATGAGTAGTCCAAGACACACGTGCAGTCATCATGCTGCTTAATCAACATCTTTATCTCTCACATACCATGTGGATGGATTATCTTGGCAAAGGCGATGCGCCCACTAACAGAGGTTTTAACATGTTTGTCAACCAAATTGCTGTGTGTAGAAGACATCTCTCTCTTTTGCTTCAATTTGTGGAAATTGATAACAAAATCAAAGGTTTTGCCTTTATATTTTACTTGAATGCATTTTTCTTATGATGTGGTGGATTTTAATTTGAATTCTAAAGATGATGACCTTGACATGTTTTGCTTGTGCACTTCTAAATTTGGAATGAGGCTCTGAACTGATGTCTCAGCTGCCTAGTAACCTTTCAAACTACTTTAAATACTTTAGTGTAAGAGTGAGGATGACAGTTAGGTTTTGATTTCTTTGAAATGCATAAAAAATCTGTAAATTTAAACAGTTCTTCTGGGTCTGTGCAATAGTTTTTTGGATTCCAGCCTTTGGTATCGTCCGGGTCCAATTCTGGAAGTTTTTACCTTTGCATTCTGCAAAGAACAAAAAATATACCACTATGTTTCACAGTTTGATGAAAATTCTTGCAGAGATTTGATTCAGGAAGACAAAAACAAATGGCACTTGACTGCAAATTTCTCTGTGCTGTTGTGCAACTGGAATATACTTGTACACTGGACATCGTCCTTTTTTTGGCATTCCACTGATTTTTCAAGTACACTATGAAAGTAGCCTGCAGCTGATATTGAGATGTCACAGAAACTTACAAACAACACTGATGTATAGCCTTTAAAAAGTGTAAAATCTTGAAGAATACTAGGTGCTAAAGTAAAACCACAACTCAAAATCTACCAGAATAATAACAAATCAAATCAAAAGGTATCCTGGGGTTGGAGTTGGGCCATGCCCCTGGAACGTTAGTGGTCACCTGGAAGACCTCATTCACAGACCACTGACACACTCAAAGAAACCAATATGGGTTTTGGTGGTTTTTATGTTAAATGAACGGAAGTCTAACATGAAGCTTCTACATTATAGAATCAAGTTTTATGGGTGAACACATTCAAATCATGTAGTTTTAACATAACATGCAACAACTTAAAATTTAACTTGCTTAGTGAACATAATATAATTATAGAAAGTATTTCCACCCAAGTAAAATACATAACGTAGCCAGAAACAAATTTGCTGAGTGACCTAATGAAAA